>NW_026002143.1:315213-463021 GCF_001458135.2 Marmota marmota marmota | reverse complement strand
GGTTAAGGGATAGCATTAGAGCTAGTGTTAATGCTAGAGTTAGGGTTAGGGTAAAATATACATTTAGAGCTTTGATTATGTCTAGTTTCTGTGTTAGGGTTAGGGCTAGATTTGGGCATTGGCTTATGTAAGAGCCAGGGTTACAATTAAGGTTATTTTTAGGGTTTGGGTTAGGGGTAGGTCTAGTGTTAGGTTTAGGTTTAAGGTTAGGGTAATATTTAGATCTAGGATTATTGTTAGGATATGAGAAAGCATCAGGGTTAGTTTTAGGGTTAGGGTAAGGACTCAAATAGGGACTAGAGTTACTGTTTGTGTTTGGTTTAAGATGAGGGCTGTGTTTACAGCTAAGGTGAGTGTTAGGATATCAGTCAGGGTTAGGGTTAAATTTAACATTAGGGTTATGACTTGAATTAGGGCTACGGTTACTGTTAGGGTTTGGTTTAAGTTTAGGGTAGTCTTTAGAGCTAGGGTCAGTCTTAAGATATGAGTCAGGGTCAGTGTAAGTTTTAAGGTTAATGTTTGGACTTGAATTAGGGCTAGGGTTACGTCTAGGTGTAGTGTTAGGTTTTGGTTTAAGTTAAGGTTTAGGGTTAGGGCTGTTTCTCAGTTTTGTTTTAGTCCTAGGTTTAGGGTTTGGGCCAGTTATAAGATTAGCATTAGGGTTAGGGATAGTGTTAGTGTTAGGCTTAGGCTTTGGGTTAGGTTTAGTTTTGGATTTAGCATTAGATCTATGATTAGGGCTAGGTCTAACTATAGGGCAAGGCTTAGGGCTAGGGTTATGGTTACACTATCAAATAGGGTTAGAACTAGGGCTAGGGATAGGGTGAGAATTAGAGTTAGTCTTAGGCCTAGGGTTTTGGTTAGATTTAGGGATACATTTAAGTTAGGTCTAGATTTAGGGCTAGGGTTAGTGTTCAGCTTAGGCCTAGTGTTAGGGCTAGGGTTATAGTCAATTTTAGGGTAAGGTATGGTCTTATAGCAAGGTTTAGAGGTAGGGTGAGGGTTAGAATTAGGGTTAGGGCTAGTGTTAGGGTTAGGGTTATGATTAAGGCTAGGTTTAGGGCTGGGGTGAGGGCTAGGGTTTGTTGTAGGGTTAGGTCTAGAATTAGGGCTAGGGCTAATGTCAGGGCTAGTGTTAAATTTTGGGGTAGATTTATGATTAGGTTTGTGTCTAGGTATAGTGTAAGTGTTAGGCCTAGGGTAAGTGTCAGGTTTAGAGCTAGGTGTAATTTTAGGGTCAGGATCATGGTTAGGGTTTGTTTCAGGTTAAGGTTAAGGGATAGGGCTCAAATGAGCATTAGGGTTGGGATTAGGGTAAGGGTAATTGATTGGCTTAGGTTTAGGTTTCAGGGTAGTTTTAGGGCAATGGAGAGCTTTAGGGTTAGCAAAAGGGTTAGGGTTATGACTAGGGTTAGTATTAGGATTAGGGTTATCATAAGGGTAATATATAGGTTTAGAACTATGTTTAGGGCTAGATTTAGGTTAGGATTAAGGCTAGAGTTATGTTAGGCTTTGGGTTAGGGCTATTAACCCTAGCTTAGTGTAGTGTTAGGGTTACATTTACAGTAAAGGTTAGGTTTTGAGGTAGGATAAAGTCAAGGATGAGGTTTAGGTTTAGTGTTTTTGGTCAGGGTTAGGTTTAGGGTTTGGGCTAGGGTTTTCATTAGGGTTAGGATTAAGTTTAGGGTAATAGATTGGGTTAGATATAAGGTTAGCTTTATGATTAAGGTTAGGTTTAGTTTTGATTTTAATTTTAGGGCTAGGTTTAATGTTGGTTTTAGAGTAAGGGTTAGAGTCTGAGTTAGAGTGAAGGCTATGGCAATGTTTAGGTTTAGGGTTAGGTCTAGGGTTAGGTTTTGGTTTGGGATAGGGTTTTGGTTAGGGTTAGTGATAGGGTTATCATTAGAGTTAGGGTTAGAGTTAGGTTAATGTTTGGGGTTAGAGCTAGTGTTAGGTCTAGGTTTAAGTTTAGGATTAGGGCTACAGTTAGGATTATGTTTAGGGATAGTGCTAGGGTTACGTTTAGGCTAAGGGTTAGGCTTTGAGCTAGGGTTAGGACTAAGTTGAGGGTTAGGGTTAGGGTTAGGACTAGGGTTAGGGTTAGGGTGAGAGTTATGCCTTGGGTAGGTTTAGGCCTCGATTAGGGTTAAGTTTTGTGTTAAGTTTAGGCCCAGTGTTAGTGCTATGTGTAACGTAAGATCCAGGGTTCTGAATAGAGGTAGTTTTAGCTTTAGGGTTATGGCTAGGTCTAGTGTTAAGTTTAGGTTTTGGATTAGAGACAGTTTTAGAGCAAGGTTTAATGTTAGTTTCAGGGCCAGTATTCAGGTTAAAGTTAAGGTTAGAGTGAAAGCCAGAAAAGGACTAGGTTTAGGTTTAGTGGTAGAGTTAGTGTTTGGTTTAGGTTAAGGGTTATTGTTAGGGCTAGGACTAAGTTTTTGTTTAAGTCAAAGCTAGAGTTAAAGCTAGATTTAGGATTAGGTTTAGGTCTTGGGCTAGTGCTAGGTTTAGGTTTAGGTATAAGTTTACTGGTAGGGCTAGTTTCAGGTTTCGATTTTGCTTTAGAGTAAGGTTTAGACTTATAATTAGTGTTAGGGTCAGAATAGGGGTGAAGGTTAGGGTGAAGTTTTGGGTTAGGGTTAGATCTAGAATGAGGGCTAGTGTTAGGACTAGTAATAGGGTTATTGTTTGGGTTTGGCAAGGATTAGGACTAGAGTTAGCATTATTAATAGGGTTTGGCTTAGGGTAATGGATAGGATTAGAGCTAGTGTTAGGACTAGGATTAGGTTTAGGTTCAGGGCTAGTTTTAGGGTTAGGGTTACGGTTAAATGTAGTGTTAGGCTCAGATTAGGGCTATTTTTGTGTTAGAGTTATGGCTAGGGTTTTGCTAAGGCCAATGTAAGAACTATGTTTACGATTAGGGTTAGTTTTAGGGTTAGGGTTTCGGCTAGGTTTTGTGTTAGCATTAGTGTTAGGATTAGGGTGATATTTAGAGCTGGGTTTGTGTTTGGATATGAGGCAGCATGAAGGTTTATTTTAGGCCTAAAACTCGAATTAGAGCTCAGGTTATGGCTAGTTATGGGTTAGGGTTTGGTTTAGGTTAAGGTTTAGAGTTAGAGCAATGGCTCAGTTTTGTTTTAGGGCTAGGGCTTGTATTAGGGCTAGTTTTGGATTAGCAATAGTGTTAGAGCTAGTGGTAGAATGAGGTTTAGGCTAAAGATTATGGTTAGATTTAGAGTTATGTTTAGATCTAGGTTAGGGCTATGGCTAGGGTTAGAGCTAAGATTAGGGCTATTGTGAGGTTAAGGGTATACAAATAGGGTTATAAATAGAAATAGGTCTAGGGTGTGAGTTAGAGTTAGTCTAAGGACTAGGGTTAGGGGTAGGGTTAAGGTTAGGGTTCAATAGGGCTAGGATTAGTGCTATGAAAGGTGTTAGGGTTAGGCCTATGGTTAGGGTGATGGTTAGGTTTAGTTTTAGGGGAAGGGTTATATATCTAGGTTCAGTGGTAGGGTGAGGTTTGTAATTAGGGATAGGGATAGGGTTAGGGTTCAGGTTAGAATTAAGTCTAGGTTTAGGGCTAGGATGATAGCTAGGGTTTGTGTTTTGGTTAGGGCTAGGATTAGGGCTAAGGCTAATGTCAGGTCTAGGGTTATGTTTAGGGATAGTGTTAGGGATAGGTTTAGGGTAGGGGTCAGGTATAGAACTAGGTCATTATTATGGTCAAAGTCTTGGTTAGGGTTTGGTTTGGGTTAAAATTTAAAGTTAGGGCTCAAATTACCTTTAGGGTTAAGGTTAGGGTTAAAGTAATGGATAGAGTTATGTTTACAGTTCAGGTTAGTTTTAGAGTAATGTGTATTGTTAGTGTTAGGAATAGGGTTAGTGTTAGGCCTAAGGTTATCATTTGGTTTAGGCTTATGTTTAGAGTAAGGGATAGGTTTAGTGCTAGTGTTAGGGCTTAGGTTAAGGTTAGGATTAGGGATAGGTTTTTGTTTACTCCTAGGGTTAGTGTTAGGGTTAGGTTTAGGGTAAGTGTTAGGGTTTGAGCTAGGGTTAGTGATAAGACGAGTGTTAGGATTAGAATCAGGGCTATGGTTAGGGTTAGGGTTAGGGTTATGTTTAGGGCTAGGGTTAGCATTAGGATTAGGGTTATGTTTAAAGTAATGGATAAAGTTAGAGCTAGAATTGGACTATGGTTACAGTTAGGATTAGGGATAGGGATAGGGTTAGGGTTAGAGCCAGGGTTATGTTAAGGGTAAGGGTTAGAATTTGAGCTAGGTTTACGGCTAGGGCCAGCTTTAGATTTAGGTTTTGGGCTAGGATAAATGTTAGGTTTATGCTTAGGTCTAGGTTTAGGGCTTGTATTAGGGCTAGGTTTTTTTTGAGGTTATGGCTAGTGTTAGGGCTATTGGTAACGTAAGAGCTAGAGTTATGGTTATGGCTAGTTTTGGGGTTAGGGTTATAGATATGACTAGTGTTAGGTTTAAGTTTTGGGTTAGGATAAGGTTTAGAGCTAAGGTTTGTGTTAGGGTAAGCGTCAGTGTTCAGGTTAGCATTGGGTTTATGGTTAGGGCCAGAATTAGAACTAGGGTTAGATCTAGGAGTAAGGATAGTCTTTGCATTAGATTAATGGTTATCTTAGGGCTAGGGCTAGTGTTATGGCTATATTTATGATTAAGTTTAGGTCTAGTGCTAGTGTTACAGTTAAGTTTAGGTATAGGTTTACTGGTAGGGCTAGTGTTAGGTTTCGGTTTAGTGTTAAGATCAGGCTTTGACCTAGGGTTAATGCTAGGTTCAGAATAAGGGTAAGAGTTAGGCTTAGGCTTTCAGTTAGAGTTATAGATAGAAGGAGGTCTAGGGTTAGGACTAGTAATAGAGTTAGGGTTTGGGGTAAGCTAAGGATTAGTGTTAGAACTAGGGTAGCATTAGGATGAGAGTTTGGCTTAGGGTAAGTACTAGGTTTAGAGCTATGGTTTGGGTTTGTGTTAGGGTCAGGGTTAGGGTTAAAGCTGGGGTTGAGGTTCAGTTTAGGGCTAGGTTTTCTGTTTGGGTTAGGGCTATGGCTAATGTAAGAACTAGCTTTATGTTTAGGTATATTTTGAGGGTTAGGATTAGGGCTAGGTCTAGTGTTTGGTTTAAATTTACAGTTAGGGTGATGTTTAGTTGTATTTTTAGGGTCAGAGTCAGGGTCAGTATTAGTTTTAGGGATAGGGTTATTACTAGGTTTAGCATTAGGATTTGGTTTAGTTTAAGGTTTAGTTTAAGTTTTGTTTAGTTTTAGATTAGGGCTATAGCTCAGTTCTGTTTTTTGAATATGGCTAGGATTAGGGCTAGTTTTGAAATTAGAATTAGGGTTAGGGCTAGTGTTAGGGTGAGGTTTAGGTTTAGAGTTACGGTTAGATTTAGAGTTAGGGTTAGTTCTAGATTTAGTACTAGGGCTAGGGTTAGGATTAAGGTTAGGGCTACTGTTAGGGTTAGGCAATAGAAAAGGTTGGTACTAGAAATAGGTCTAGGGCTAGAAATAGGTTTAGTCTTATGGCTAGGGTTAGAGTTAGGTTTAAAGTTAGCAATAAATTAGGCCTAGGATTAGAGCTATGGTTATTGTTAGGATTAGGCCTACAGTTAGGGCTAGGGTTAGTGTTAGTGATAGTGTTATGGTTAGGTTTTGGTTTTGGGGAAAGATTGTGGTTATACCCAGGTTTAGAACTAGGGTGAGGGTTGAAATTAGGGTTTGGTCTAGGGTTAGAGTTTGGGTTAGGATTAAGGCTAGTTTTAGGGCTAGGATGAGGGCTCGGGTTTGTGTTAGGTTTAAGGCAAGAATTAGGTAGAGTGCTAATGTCAGGTCTAGGGTTACGGTTAGAGATACTGTTAGGGTTAGTTTTATAGCTAGTTCTAGTATAAGGGTTATGTTTAGGGTAATGGTCAGGTTTAGAGCTGGGTGAGTTATTAGATTCATTGTCTTGTTCAGAGTATGGATTATGCTTTGGTTTAATTTTAGGGCTCGAATTAGCATTAGGTTTAGGGTTAAGGTTAGGGTTAGGGTAATTGATAGGGTTAGATTTAGGGTTCCGGTTAGGTTTAGGTAATGAATAAAGTTAGTGTTAGTGATAGGCTTAGGGTTAGACCTAAATGGATAGGATTAGATTTAGGTTTAAGACTAGGGTTATTGTTAGGCTTAGCATAACTGTTAGGGTTTGAGCTAGAATTAGAACTACAGCAAGGGTTTTTTTTTTTTATGGTTAGATCTAGGGTTAAGTTTACAGATAGGATTAGAGTAGGTTTAGGTTTAGGACTATGGTTTAGTTTACAGTTAGGTTTAGATAGGTTTAGGGTTAGGGCTAGTGTTATCTTGATTTTTATAGTTAGGGTTAGGGCAATGGGTGGGATTTGAGCTATGTTTAGAGCTATGTTTTGGTTAGGCTTATGTTTAGGGTAATGGATAGGTTTATGGCTAGGGTTAAGATTAGGATTAGGGCTAGAGTTAGAGTTAGGGTTTGGCCTAGGTTTACTGTTATGGTAAGGTTTTTTGGTAAGGATTATGGTTTGAGCTATGGTTAGGGCTAGGGTGACGGTTAGGGTTAGTGTCAGTTCTAGGTTTAGTATTAATGTTAAGTTTAGGGCTAGGGTTATCATTAGGGTTAAGTTTATGTTTAGGGTAATGGATAGGGTTAGAGCTAGAGTTAGGGCTAGGATTATGATGAGGATTAAGTCTAGGGTTAGGTTTAGGGTTAGGACCAGTTCTAGGGTTACATTTAGATTTAGGGTAATGGTTAGGGCTGGGGTTGGATTTAGGGTTATAACGAGGGGTAAGGCTCAGTTTAGAGCTAGGTTTTGGGTTATATTAGGGCTAGGATGAGGGCTACGGCTAATGTAAGAACTAGAGTTATGATTAGGGCTACTTTTATATTAGGGATAGGGCTGGTTCTAGTTTTAGGATTCGGTATACTTTTAGGGTAATGTTAGAGCTAGGGTTAGTGTAAGGTCAGAGTCAGGCTCAAGGTTAGTTTTAGGTTTAAGTTAGGACTGGAATTAGGGCTAAGGTTAAGACTAGGTGTAGGGTTTTGTTTTAATTTTGGTTAAGGGTTAAGTTTAGGGCTATGGCCCGGTTTTGTTTTAGGGCTTGAACTAGATTAGGGCTAGTTTTATGATTAGTGTTAGTGTTAGGGCTAGTGTTAGTGTGAGGTTGAGGCTTAGGGTTATGGATAAGGTTAGAGCTAGTGTTAGGGGTATGCTTAGGGTTATGGTTAGTGTTAAAGCTAGGTGTAGGGCTCAGATTGGGGCTTGTTTTTGTGTTAGTGTTAGGGCTAGGGTTATGGCAACAGGTAATGTAAGAACCACGGTTATAATTAGGGTTAGCTTTAGGGTTAGGTTTAGGTTTAGGGGTAGTTCTAGTGTTAGTGTTAGATTTGAGGTTAGGGTGATATTTAGAGCTAGAGTTATTTTTAGGTGAGGATTCAAGGTCATGTTTAGTTTTAGGGTTTGAGTTTGGACTTGAATTATAACTAGGTTTACTGATAGGGTTTGATTTAAGGTTATCATAATGTTTAGAGCTAGAATGAGTGTTAGGATATGAGTCAGGGTAAGGGTTAGGTTTAAGGTTAGGGTTACGACATGATTAGGGCTATGATTAGTTCTTGTAGTAGTTTAGGGTTTGGTTTAAGTTTAAGTTTATATTTAGGTCTATTGTTCGGTTTTGTTTTAGTCCTAGGTTTAGGGTTAGGGCTTGTTTTCAAATTCGTATTAGGGTTAGGGCTAGTGTTAGTGTTAGGATTAGACTTAGGGTTAGGGTTACATTTATGGTTAGGTTTAGATCTAGGATTAAGCTAGAATTAAGGATAGGGCAAGGCTTACTACCAGTTTTAGAGTTATTATAAGTGATAGGGTTAAAACTAGGTATAGGGCTAGTGTGAGGGTTAGAGTTCGTGATAGGGCTAAAATTAGATTGAGGGTTTGGGATAGGGTTAAATTAGGGCTAGGATTAGGCCTAGGGTCAATGTTCAGCTTACCTAGCAACAGGGATAGGATTAGGTTTCAGTTTAGGGTAAAAATAGCATTATAGCTAGGTTTAGATGTAGGGTGAGGGTTAGAGTTAAGATTAGGACTAGGGTTGGGGTTAGGGTTATGATTAAGGCTAGGTTTAGGACTAGGATGAGGGCTAGTGTTTGTTTTAGATTCAGGGCTAGGATTATTGCTAGGGCTAATATCAGGTCTAGGGTTATGGTTAAAGATAGTTTTAAGGTTAGGCTTAGGGCTACGTCTAGTTTAAGGGTTAGGTTTAGGATAAGGGTCAGGTTTCGAGCTCGGGAAATTATTAGGATTAGGATTTGGCTTAGGTAAGGATTTAGGTTTATGGCTCAAATTAGCATTAGAGTTAGTGTTAGGGTATAGTTTGGTGTTTGTTTTAAGGTTCAGGTTTGGTTTAGGATAATTGATACAGTTAGCATTAGTGATAGGGCTAGGGTTAGGCTTAGGGTTAGCATTATGGTAAGGGTTATAGTTAGGGTAATGGATAGAATTAGAACTAGAGTTATGGTTAGATATATGCCTTTAGTTAGGGTTAGAGTTAGTATTGGAACCAGGGTTAGGGTTAGGCTTAGGGTTATGTTTAGCATAAAGGTTAGGTTTTGAACTAGGTTTAGGGCTACTTTTAGGTTTAGGTCTAGGGATAGGATTACAGTAGGTTTAGCGTAAGCTTGGTGGTTGGAGCTAGGATGAGTGTTAGGATATATGTCAGGTTCAGGGTTATTTTTAAGGTTATGATTAGGACTCGAATTAGGGTAAGGGTTAGATCTAGGTGTAGTGCTAGTGTTAGGGCTAGGGTTAGCATTAATATTAGGGTTAGGGATAAGGTAACAGATAGGTTTAGGTTAGGTTTAGATTTTGGTTTAGAGTTCGAATTAGTGATACAATTAGCATTAGAGCTATGGTTATATTCAGGTTTGTGGTTAGGTTTATGATTTGATCTAAAAGTAGGGCTAAGCTGAGTGTTAATTTTAGGGTTATGTCTATGGTTAGTTTTCTGGTTAGGTTTAGGATTTACATTAGGGTTCGGGCAAGGATCATCAATAAGGTTAGTTTTAGGGTTAGGGTAATGGGTAGGTTTAGTGCCTGCTTTAGGGCTAGGTTAAGTTTAGGATTTAGGCTAGGTTTTGGGTGAGAGTTAGGGAGAGTTCTAGGTTTATGTTTAGGGTACGTGTTAGGCTTTGAGCTATCTTAGGACTAAGGTGAGGGCTAGGGTTAGGTATACAGCTAGTGTTAGGGTTAAGGTTATGCTTAGGGTTAGGTTTAGGCCTAAATTATCTCTATATTTAGTGTTAGATGTAGACCTAGGGTTAAGGCTCTGGGTAATGTAAGATCTAGGGTTATGATTTGGGCTAGTTTTAGGGTTAGGGTTATGACTGGGTCTAGAATTTGGTTTAGGTTTTTAGTTTCAGGTTTAGAGGTAAGTTTAGTGTTAAAGGCAGGGTCAGTGTTTAGGTTAGAGTTAAAGTTAGGGTTAAAGCCAGAATTAAGACTTTGTTTATGTCTAGGGGTAGAGTTAGTGTTTGGGTTAGGTAAAGGTTTTTGTTAGGGCTAGGGTAGGATTTTGTTTAGGTCTAGAGCTAATGTTGAGGCTATATTTAGGATTAGGTTTAAGTCTAGAGGTAGTGGTAAGTTTAGGTTTAGTTATAAGGTTACAAGAAGGGCTAGTGTTAGGGTTTGGTTTAGGGTTAGGGTCAGGTTTAGACTTGGGGTTCATGTTATGGTCAGAATAAGGGTCAGGGTTAGTGTTAGGGTTTGGGATAGCATTAGAGCTAGAATGAGAACTAGCATTAGGACTATTAATAAGGTTAGGATTTGGATAGCCTAAGAATTAGGGATAGGTCTAGGTTTACCATTAGGGTTAAGGTTTTGCTCAGAGTAAGGGATAGGGTTAGAACTTGGGTTAGGTTTATGGTTAGGGTTAAAACTAGGTTTAGGGCTCAGATTAGGGCTACTTTTTGTGTGAGGTTTAAAGCTAGGGTTACGGCAATGGCTAATATAAGAACTAGGGTTACAATTAAGGTTAGGGTTAGGGGTAGGTCAAGTGTTAGGGTTAGGTTTAAGATTAGTGTGATATTTATAGCTAGGGTTAGTGTTAAGATATCCGTCAGATCAGGGATAGTTTTGGAGTTAAGGTTTGGACTCGAATTAGGGCTAGGGTTACTGTTATGTTTCAGTTTCAGTTTAGGGTGGTGTTTAGATCTAGGATGAGTGTTAGGATATAATTCTGGTTCAGGGTTATTTTTAAGTGTATGATTAGGACTCAAATTAATGCTAGGGATATTTCTAGGTGTAGAGCTAGGGTTTGGTTTAAGTTAAGATTAATGTTAGGCCTGTTTCTCGGTTTTGTTTAAGTGCTATCCTTAGGGTTAGGGGTACTTTTTTTCATTAGCTTTAGGGTTAGGGCTAGGTTTATGGTTAGGTTTAGGATTAAGGCTAGATTTACGGCTAGGTTTAGGGCTAGGTTTTTTATTAGATTAGGGCAAGAATTAGGGCTAGGACTAATGTCAGGTCTAGGTTTATAGTTAGTGATATTTTTAGGTTTAGGTTTATGGCTTGGTCAAATGAAAGTGTAGGGAAAGGGTCAGATTAAGACCTGGGGTATTATTAGGATCAGGGTCAGTCTTCAGGTTTGAGTTAGGTTAAGGATTAGATTTAAGGCTCAAATTAACATTAAGGTTAGAATTAGGGTTAGGGTAATGTATAGTGTTAGGTTTAGGGTTAGGTTATATTTAACGTAGTGGATATGGTTAGGGTTTGTGGTAGGTTTAGGGTTAGGCCTAAGGTTAGCATTAGGGATATGGTTATAGTTAGGGTAATTTATAGGCTTAGATGTAGGGTTAGAGCTAGGGTTATGGTTAGGAATAGGGCTAGAGTTAGGGTTATGGTCTGGGTTAGGGCGAGAGTTGCAGTTAGGATAAGGATTACTGTATGGTTTAGGGCTTGAGATAGGAATTTTGCTATGACTGAGGTTAATTTAGGGTTTGGTCTAGGGTTATGGTCAATGTTAGTGTTACGGTTTGGGCTAGGGTTATCATTAGGGTTAGGGTAATAGGTTTAGATGTCAGGTTAAAGATAGTGTGAGGTTTAAGTTAGCATTAGGTTTAGGTTTAGGATTAGTGTTAGCGTTTGAGGTAGCTTAGGTTTAGGGTTAGGGTTAGGTTCACTGTTAGTTCTAGGGTTAGGTTTTTGTTTAGTGTTAGGGTAGGTTTAGCTTTAGGTCTAGTGTTATTATTGGGGTTGAATTTACAGTTAGGGTAATGGGTAGGGTTCGATCGAGGGTTAGGGCTAGGGTTAAGGTTTGTATTAGGGCTGGGGTTAGGGTTAGGGTTAGACCTTTGGTTAGTGTTAGGGTTATGTTAAGTGTAAGGGTTAGGTATTGAGCTTGGTTTAGGGCTAGGGTGAGGGTTAAGGTTACAGTAAGGTCTAGGGTAGGCTTAGGGTTAGGTTTAGGGCTAGGGTTAGCATTAGTTTTAGGGTTCATTTATAGTGTAATGGATACAGTTAGAGCTAGGTTTTGTGCTATGATTACAGTTAGCATGAGGGCTAGAGTTAGGGTGAGGTTTAGGTTTTGGTCTAGGGTTATGTTTAGGGTAAGGTTTAGGGTTTGAGCTAGGTTTTGGGCTAAAATGAGGGTTAGAGTTAGGGTTAGGGCTAGATTTAGGGTTAGAGTTATGCTTAGGGTTAGGTTTAGGGTTGTAATTATGGATAGATTTTGTGTGAGGTTTAGGGCTAGTGTTAGGTATATGGGTAATGTAAAATGTAGAGTTATGGTTATGGCTAGATTTAGACTTTGTCTAGTGGTAGGGTTAGTTTTTGGGTTAGGATAATGTTTAGAGCTAAGGTTTTTGTTAGAGTAAGTGTCAGGGTTCAGGCTAGGATTAGGTTTAGGGTTTGGTTCAGAATAAGAACTAGGGTTAGGTCCAGGGGTAGAGTTAGTGTTTGGTTTAGGTTAAGGATTATTTATTAGGGCTAAGGCTAGTTTTATGGCTATATTTAGGATTAGGTTGAGGTCTAGAGCTAGTGTTAATGTTAGGTTTAGCATTAGGGTTAAAGGTAGGGCAAGTGTTAGGTTTCGGATAAGGTTTAGGGTCAGGTGTAAACCTAGGTTTATTGTTAGGAACAGAATAAAGGTCAGGGTTACAGTTGGGGTTTGGGTTAAGTTTAGAGTTAGAATGAGGGTTAGTGTTAGGACTAGTAATAGAATTAGGGTTTGGGATAGGCATAGAATTAGGGTTAGGACTAGGGTAGCAATAGGGTGAGGGTTTGACTAAGTGTAAGAAATAGGGTTAGAGATAGAATTAGGACTAGGGAAAAGGTTAGAGTTAGGGTCAGGGTTAGGGTTAGGTTTAAAGCTAGGGTCAGGCCTTGGATTAGGGCTAGGTTTTTTGTTAGGTTTAGGGCTATGGCTAATTTAATAACTGGCATTATGATTAGGGCTAGTTTTAGGGTTATATTTAGAGCGAGGTCTAGTGTTAGGATTAGGTTTAGGGATAGGGTGATGTGTAGAGCTAGGGTTAGTGTTAAGGTCAGAGTAAGGGTTAGTATTAGTTCTAGGGTTAGGTTTGTTACCCGAATTAGGGCTATGATTAGGGCTAGGTGTAGGGTTAGGTTTTGGTTAAGGTTAAGGGTTAAGGTCAGGGCTATGGCTCAGTTATGCTTGATGGCTAGGGCTTGGGTTAGGGCTAGTTTTCAAATTAGCATTAGCGATAGAGCTAAAGTTAGGGTGTGGTTTAGGCTTAGGTTTAGGGTTACTTTTAGGGTTAGTGTTAGATCTAGGTTTAGGACTACAGTGACGGTTACGGCTAGGGTTAGGGCTAGGGTTTGAGTTATCATAAGGGATAGGGTTAGAACTAGGTATAGGGCTAGGGCAAGAGTTAGAGTATTCTTAGTGTTAGGGTTAGAATTAGGCTTAATTAGGGCTAGAATTAGAGCTAGGGTTAGTATTAAGACTGAGCCTTGTTTTATGGCTAAAGTAAAGGCAAGTGATAGGAATATGGTTATGGTTATTTTTAGGTATGATGTTATAGCTAGCTTTAGAACTAGGGCGAGGGTTAAAATTAGGGTTAGGTCTATGGTTAGGGTTAGGGTTAGGATTAAGGCAAATATTAGGGCTAGGATTAGGGGTAGAGTTTTTTTTTTTTTTAGGGTTAGGGCTTCATTAGGGCTAGGGCTAATGTGAGGTCTAGGATTATGTTTAGAGATAGTTTTAGGGTTAAGATTATTAGGGTTAAGATTAGGTTTATGGATATGGTTAGGTTTAGGGTAATGTATAGGTTTAGGGTTAGGAATAGGTTTAGGGTTACCCTAGGGTTAGCATTAGGGTTAAGATTAGGATTAGGGTAATAGGGTTACAGCTGGGGTTAGGTCTAGGTTCATGGTTAGGATTAAGGCTAGGGTTAGGGTTAGATTTTGGGTTATGGCAAGGCTTAGGGTTAGGTTTATGTTTAGGGTAAGGCTTAGGGCTAGAATTAGGGTTATCCTTAGGGTTAAATGTAGTATTAGGTCTCCAATTAGGGATAGGTTTTGGGTTAGGTTAGGGCTAGGTTTAGGGCTTCAGCTAATGTAAGAACTACAATTTTGACTAGAACTATTTTTAAGGTTAGGGTTAGGGCTAGGTCTAGGGTTAGGTTTAGGTTTAGGTTTTGAGTGATGTTTAGAGCTTGGGTTAGTTTTAGGGTCAGAGTCAGTGTCAGGGTTTGTTTTAGGGTTAGGAATAGGACTCGGATTAGAACTAGGTTTAAGGGTAGGTGTAGGCTTACGGTTTGGTTTATGTTAAAGGTTAGGGTTAGGGCTATGGCTCGGTTGTTTTTTAGGGCTAGGGCTAGGTTTCGGCAAGTTTTAGGGTTAGCATTAGTATTAGAGCTTGTGTTAGTGAGAGGTTTATATTAGGGTTCAGGTTAGATTTAGAGTTAGGGTTAGAAATAGGATTAGGGCTAGAGCTAGGGTTAGGGCTAATGTAAAGGCAACTGATAGGAATATGGTAAGGTATAGGGTTAGCACTAGAAATATGACTAAGGAAAGAGTTAGAGTTAGACTTAAGGCTATGTTTAGGTTAGGTTTAGGGGTAAATTAGGGGAAGGATTAGGTCTAGCATTTGTATTAGGGTTAGGCCTAGTTTTAGACATAGGTTTAGTTTTAGGGATAGGGTTAGGTTTAGGGGAAGGAATGGTATTAGAGCTAGTTTTAAGGCTAGGTCGAAGGTTAGAATTCCGGTTAGGGCTAATGTTAATTAGGTTAAGTTTAAGGGTTAGGTATGTATTGATTAAGTAATAAGCCTAGGTTTAGGGCTAGGATGAGGGCTACAGTTTGTTTCAGGGTTATGGCAAGAATTAGGGCTAGGGCTATTGTCAGGTCTAGGCTAACCTTAGGGATAGATTGAGGGTTAGATTTTTGGCTAGTTGTAGTGTAAGGGTTAGGTTTAGGGTAAGGGTCAGGTTTAGAGCTAGGGTTATGATTAGGGTTAGAGTTAGGTTTCAGGTTTGGTTTATGTTAGGGTTTAGGTTTAGAGCTTGAATTAGCATTAGGGTTTGGTTAGGATAATGTTGGTTTAGGTTTAGGGTTCATGTTAGGTGTAGGGTAATTGATAGTGTTAGAGTTAGCAAAAGGGTTATGGTTAGGCCTAGCGTTAGCCTTAGGGTTATGTTTGTGCATAGGATGATGGATAGGGTTAGGGCTAGGGTTGTGGATAATATGAGGGATAGAGTTAGGGTTAGGCCTAGGGTTAGGTTTAGGTTTAGTTTTAGGATATGATTTAGAGTTTGAGCTAGGGTTAGAACTAGGGCAAGGTTTAGGGTTATGGTTAGGTCTAGGTTAGAGTTAGGGTCAAGGTTAGTGTTAAGTTTAGGGCTAGGGTTATCATTAGGTTCAGGGTATTGAATACGGTTTGATGTCATGTTAGGGTTAGGGTTAGGTTTCTGCTTAATGTTTGGGATAGGGATAGGTTTAGGCTTTGTTTAGGGTAATGGTTAGGGTTTGAGCAAGAGTTAGCTCTATGGAAAGTGTTAGGTTTATGGTTATGTCTAGGGTTAGGTTTAGGGTAGATTTAGTGTAAGGGTTAGGGTTATAATCAGGGACAGAGTTAGGGTTAGGGTAATGGGTAGTGTTAGATCTAGGGTTAGGGCTAGGGTTATCATTAAGGTTAGTTTTATAGTTAGGGTAATATGTAGGCTTAGAGCTAGGTTTAGGGATAGGTTTAAGGTTAGGATTAGGGCTAGGGTTAAGGTTAGGTTTAGGTTTAGGCCATGGGTTAGTGTTAATTAGGTTAAGTTTAAGGGTTAGGTATTGAGCTAGTGTTTAGACTAGGATGAGGATTAGAGTTAGTCAGTGTGAGAGTTAGGGCTAGGGTTAGTATTTGGGTTAGGGTTAGAGTAATGGATAGAGTAAGAGGTTGGTTTTTGCCTATGATGATGGCTAGTTTCAGGGTTACTAATATATGATTTGGTCTAGTGTTAGGGTTATGTTTTTTGTTAGGATAAGGTTTAGAGCTAGGATTTGTGTTAGGGTAAGGGTCAGTGTTCTGGTTAGGGTTAGGTTTATTATTAGGGCAAGCATTAGGACTAGGGTTTGATCTAGGGGCAGAGTTAGTGTTTGGGTTCAGTTAAGGATTTTTATTAGGGCTAGGGCTAAGTTTTTGTTCCGGTGTAGGCCTAGAGCTATTACTAGATGAAGGATTAAGTGTAGGTCTAGGTCTAGTGTTAGGGTGAGATTTAGGTATAGGGTTACAGGTAGTGCAAATATTAGGGGTAAGTTTAGGGTTAGGGTTAGGTTTAGACCTATGGTTAATGTTGGGTCACAATAAGGATCAGGGTTAGGGTTAGGGTTTGGGATAGTGATAGAGCTAAATTGAGGGTTAGGGTTAGGACTAGTAATAGAGTTAGGTTTTGGGTTAGGCTAAGAATTAGGTTTAGGACTTGGTTACCTTTAGGGTTAGAGTTTGGCTTAGGGTAAGGGATAGGGTTAGCACTAGTGTTAGGGCTAGGGTGTGGGTTAGGGTTAGAGTTGAAGCTAGGGTTAGGGCTAGGGTAGATTTTGTTTTAGCTTTAGGGCTATGGCTAATGTAAGAACTAGGGTTACAATTAGGGCTAGTTTTAGGGTTAGTGTTATGTCTAGGTTTAGTGTTAGGTTTAGTGTTAGGGTTATGTTTCGGGTAATGGATAGGTTAGGGTTAGGGAATGTGTTAGGAGTAGGCCGAGGTTTAGCATCAGGGTTAGGATTAGGGTAATGGATAGGGTTAGGGCTAGGGTTATTGTTAGTGTTAGGGTTAGGTTTAGTGTTAGATTTAGGGTTAGTGCAAGGATCAAAGTTATGTTTAGGTTTAGGGTAAGGGTTAGGAGTTGGTTTAGGTTTAGATTTAGGGTTAAAGCTAGGGTTGGGGTTTGCATTAGGGCTAGATTTTGGGTTACATTAGGGCTAGTGTTAGGGATACAGCTATTGTAAGAACTAGCGTTATGATTAGGGCTAATTTTAGTGTTACAGTTAGGGCTAAGTCTAGTTTTATGGTTAGGTTTAAGTTCAATGTAATGTTTTGAGCCAGGGTTAGTGTTAGGTTCAGAGTCAGGGTCAGGGTTAGTTTTAGGGTTGGAGATAGGATTCGAATTAGGGGTAGGCCTAGGGCTAGATGTAGAGTTCAGATTTGGTTTAGGTTAACGGTTAGGTTTAGTGCTATGGCTCATTATGTTTTAGGGCTAAGGCTAAAGTTAAGGATAGTTTTATGATTAATGTTAGTGTTATTGTAAGTGATAGAGTGAGTGTAGGCTTAGGGGTACATTTATAGTTATGGTTAATTCTAGGGCTAGGTCTATGGCTAGGGTTTATGCTAAGGTTAGGTCTAGTGTTTGGGTTTCTGTAAGGGATAAGTTTAGAACTAGGAATAGAGCTAGGGCAATAGTTAGAGTTTTTCTTAAGGCTAGCGTTAGGGTTAAGTTTAGGGCTAAATTAGGGCTAAGAATATGTCTAGGATTGGTGTTAGGGTTAGGCCTATGGTAAGGGCTATTTGTAGGATTAGGTTTCGTGTTAGGTTTAGGGGAAGGGATGGGGTTATATCTAGGTTTGGGGCTATGGCAATGATTAGAATTAGGTTTAGGTCTAGGGTTAAAATTGTGTTAGGATTAAGTCGAGATTTGGATTTAGGATGAGGGCTAGGGTTTTTGGTAGGGTTAGGACAAGTTTTAGGGATAGGGATAATGTCAGGTTTAGGGTTACAGCTAGGGATAGTTATAGGGTTAGGTTTATGGCTAGGTCTAATATTAGGTTTACCATAAGGGCCAGTTTAAGAGTAAGGTGTATTTTTAGGGTCAGGGTCAGCTTTCAGGTTTGTGTTAGCTTAATTATTAGGATTAGGGCTCAAATTAGCGTTAGGGTTAGAATTAGGTTTAGGTTTATGGATAGGTTTAGGTTTAGGATTCTCGTTAAGATTAAGGTAATTGGTAGAATTAGGTTAATGATAGGGTTAGGGTTAGGCTTAGGGTTTAGCATTTGGGTTAGGGTTATTGTTAGGGTAATGAATAGCATTAGAGCTATTGTTAGATCTAGGGTTTTGGATAGGATTAGGGCTAGAGTTAGGGTTAGGGTGTGGGTTGGGTTTAGGGTACAGGTTATGTTTTGAGCTAGGGTTAGAGCTAGGATGAGAGTTAGGTTTAGGATTATATCTAGAGTTTGATTTATGGTTAAGGTTAGGGTTAGTGTTAGGCTTAGGGCTAAGGTTATCTTTAGAGTTAGGTTAATGGATAGGGTTAGATGTCATGTTAAGATTAGGGGTAGTTTTACATTTAGGGTTAGTGTTAGGGTTAGGGCTATAGAGTTAGGGTAATGGATAGGGTTAGATGTCAGGTTAGGTTTAGGGGTAGTTTTAGGTTTAGGGTTAGTCTTAGGGTTTGGGCTAGGGTTAGTGTTAGAGTAACGGTTAGGGTTTTGGGATTGGGGATGTGGCTCAAGCGGCAGTGTGCTCGCCTGGCATGAGTTTGGCCCGGGTTCAATCCTCAGCACCACATACAAATAAAGATGTTGTGTCTGCCAAAAAATAAAGAATGAATATTAAAAAAAAATATTTCTCTCTCTCTCTCTCTTTCTCTCTCTCTTTAAAAAAAGGGGTTAGGGTTTTATCGAAGGTTAAGTCTACAATGAGGGTTAGGGTTAGGTCTAGTATTATGTTTAAAATTAGGATTAGAGCTAGGGTTATCATTAGGGTTAAAGTTGAGTTTAGGGTAATGGATAATTTTAGAGATAGTATTAGGGCTAGTGTCAACATTATGATTAGGGCTAGGATTAGGATTAGGATTAGGGATAGGGCTAGGGTTATGTTTAGGGTTCGGTTGTGGGTTTTATCTAGGGTTAGGTCTTAGGCGAGGGTTAAGGTTAGAGTGAGGGTTAGGCTTGGGGCAAGGGACAAGATTAGGTTAGGGTTAGGGTTATGTTTTGGGCTAGATTTAGGCCTAGGATTAGGGCTAGGTTTTGTGCTAGGTTTAGAGCTAGTTTTAGTGCTATGATAAGGTAAGGATTATGTTTACAGTGTTTCCAGGTCTAGTGTTAGGTTTCGGTTTCAGTTAGGGTCAGTTTTATAGCTAGGGTTAGTGTTAGTGTCAGGGTCTGTGTTTTGATTACAGTTAGGGTTAGGGCTAGAGCCAGAATTAGGATGCGTTAGGTCTAGAGGTAAGGTTAGTGTTTGGCTTAGGTTAAGGGTTATCAATAGAGATAGGGCTAGGTTTTTGTTTAGGTCTTGGTTAAAGATGTGTCTTGATTTAGGATTAGGTTTAATCTAGGGCTAGTGTTAGGGTTAGGTTTAGATATAGCGTTATGGGTAGGGCTAGTGTTACAGTTTGTTTTAGGTTTTGGTTCAGAATAAGGGTCAGGTTTGGGTTAGGATTTGGTTTATGGTTATAACAAGAATGAGGGCTAGGATCAGGACTAGTAATAGGGTTATGTTTTGGGTTACACTAAGGATTAGTTTTAGGACTAGTGTTAGAATTAGGGATGAGATTTGGCTAGGGTAAAGGATAAGGTTAGAGCTACAGTTAGAGCAAGGCTTTGGGTTAGGGTTATGGCTAGTTTTAGGGTTAGGGTTAGGATGAAAGCTAGGGTTAGGTATCAGATTTGGGCTAGGTTTTGGTTAGCATTATGTTTAAGGTTATGGCTAGTGTATGATCTAGGGTTATGATTAGAAGTAGTTTTAGAATTAGGGTTAGACTATGTCTAGTATTAGGGTAAGGTTTAGGTTTAGGGTGATGTTTAGAGGTAGGGTTAGTGTTAATTTCAAAGAAAGATTCAGGGGTAGTTTTAGGACTAGAATTAGGATTAGGACTAGTGTTAGTGTTAGTTTTAGGTGTCGAATTAGGTGAGATTTAGAGTTAGATTTAGACCTAGGGTTAGAGCAAGGTGTAAAGTTAGGGCTAGGGTTAATCTAGGCTAAAGATAGGAATAAGTTTATGGTAAATGATAGGGTTAGAATTAGGGCTAGTGCTAGTGCAAAAGTTATAGTTACTCTTAAAGCTAGTGTTTGTTTTAGGCTAGGGCTATGGTTAGGGGTAGTTTTATGCTTAGCATTAGATTTAGGGCTATTGTTAGGTTTAGATTTAGGGTTAAATTTAGATTTAGATTTAGGATTAACTCTAGGGTTAGGTCTAGGGCTAAGTATCAGAATACTGTTAGGTCTTAATTTATGGCTAGAATTAGGGTTATGGTAATGGATAGGGTTAGAACTAGGTATAGGGGTAGGGTGAGAGTGAGAGTTAGTCTTATGGCTAAGCTTAGTGTTTGGTTAGGTATAGGACTTAATTAGGGCTAGGAATAGGGCTAGGTTTATGGTTATGTTTAGGCCTAGGGTTAGTTTTACGCTTAGGGTTAGGTTTAGTGCAAGCAATGGGGTTAGAGGTAGCGATAGTGCTAGGGTGAAGGTTATAATTAGGATTAGGGCTAGGGTTTCATAAGAGTTATGATTAATGCTAGGTTTAGGTTTAGATGAGGTCTAGGGTTTGTGTTAAGTTTAGGGCTAGGATTAGTGTTAGGGCGAATGTCAGGTCTAGGGTTACTGTTAGGGACAGTTTTAGGGTTAGGTTTATGGCTATGTTTAGTGTAAGTGTTAGTTTTAGGGTAGTGGTCAAATTTAGATCTAGGGGTAATATTAGGGTCAGCATCAGGTTTAGGGTTTTGTTTAGGTTAGGGTTTATGATTAAGGCTCGAATTAGCATTTGGGTTTGGGTTAGGGTAATGATAAGATTTGGTTTATGGTTCAGGTTAGATTTAGCATAATGGATACGGTTATGGTTAGGGATAGTGTTAGTTTTAGGACTAGGGTTAGCATTATAATTAGGGTTTTGTTTAGAGTAATTGATAGGTTGAGAGCTAAATTTAGGGCTATGATTATGGATAGGATTAGCGCTAGGGTAAGGGTTAGGCTTATGTGTTTGTTTTGTGTTAACTTTAGGGCTAGAATTATGGCTAGGGAAAATTTCAGGTCTAGGGTTATGGTTAGGGATAGTTTTAGGGATAGGTTTATGGCTAGGTCTAGTGTAAGGATTAGGTTTAGCTGTAGGGTCAGGGTTAGAGCTAGGTATATTATCACGGGAAGGGTCAGAGTTAGGGTTCGGGTTGGGTTAAGGTTTAGGTTTAGGGCTTGAATTAGTATTAGGGTTAAGGTTAGAGTAATGATAGGGTTAGGTTAAGGGTTAAGGTTAGGTTTAGTTAATGAAATAGGTTAGGGTTAGGTATAAGGTTAGGGTTAGGCCTAGGGTTACCATTAGAGTTATGGTTATGGTTAGAGTAATGGATAGGGTTAGAGCTAGTGAGAGGGCTAGTGTTATGTTTAGAATTCTGGCTAGTGTTAGGGTAAAGTTTAGAGCTAGGTTCTGGTTTAGGTTTAGGTTTAGGGTTAGGGTTAAATCTAGGGTTAAGGCTCAGATTAGGGCTTGGTTTTGCGTTTGGTTAGGGCTAGGATTAGGTTACGGCTAATGTATGAAATAATGCTGCAATTAATGCTAGTTTTAGGATTAGGGTTATGGCTAGGTCTAGTATTACAGTTATGTTTAGGGTTAGGGTGATATTTAGAGAAAGGGTTATTGTTAGGGTTAGTGTCAGATTCAGGGTTAATTTTAGGGTTAGTGTTAGAAGTCGAATTAGGTCTAAAGTTAGTACTAGGTGTACAGTTAGGGTTTGGTTTAGGTTAAGGGTTAGGGATATAGGTTGGTTTTGTTTTAGGGATAGTGCTATGGTTACGACTAGATAATGGATTAGCATCAGGGTTAGGGCTAGTGTTAGGTTAAGGTTTAGGCTTAGGGTTAGATTTAGATTTAGAGTTAGGGATAGATCTAGGGTTAGGGCTAGGGCTAGGGCTAGGGTTAGGGCAAGGGTTAGGGTTATGGAACAAATATTGTTAGAAGTAGGGATACGGCTAGGGCTAGAATTACAGTTAGTAATAGTAGTAGTCTTAGTGTTACGGTTAGGGTTAGGGCTAAATTAGGGCTAGTATTAGGCCTAGGGTTAGGGCTAAATTAGGACTAGGAATAGGGCTAGGGTTAGTGTTAGGCTTACGGCTGAATTAGGGCTAGGATTAAGGCTAGAGTTAGGGTTAGGTTTAGAGCAAAATTTGGGCTAAAATTAAGGCTAGGTTTATTGTTAGGGTTAGGGCTAAATTAGGGCTAGTATTAAGGTTAGGGTTAGTGTTAGGGTTAGACCAAGGGGTTGGGCTAGTGTTAGGGTTAGCATTGGTGTTAAGGTTAAGTTGAGGGGAATGAGTTGGATTATAGCTTGCTTTAGTGCTATGGTGAGTGTTAGTATTAGGATTAGCCCTAATGTTATGGTCATTTTAGAATTAAGACTAGGATCAGGGCTAGGTTAAGGGCTAGGGTTTTTGTTAGGTTTATGGCTAGGACCAGATCTAGGGCTAATATCAGGTCTAGGGTTAATGTTAAGAATAGTTTTAGGGTTAGTTTATGGCTAGGTTTAGTGTAAGAGTTAGGTTTAAGTTAAGTTCAGCTTTTTGGCTAGGGTTATTATTAGGGTCAGAGTCAGGGTTAGCATTTGGTTTAGTTAAAGGTTTAGGGTTAGAGCTTGAATTAACATTAGGGTTAGGTTTAGGGTTAGTGTAATGGATGGGGTTGTTTAGGTTTCAGTTAAGGTTTAGGGTAATGGTTGGGTTAGGTTTAGCGATTGGGTTAGGGTTAGCATTAGTGTTAGGTTTATGTTTAGTGTAATAAACTAAGTTAAGAGCTAGGTTTAGGGCTAAGTTAATGGTTTGGATTAAGTCTAGGATTAGGGCTAGGTTTAGGGCTAGGGCTAGTGTGTGATTTTGAGTAAGATTTGGGATTAGGGTAAGTGTTAAGTTTAGAGCTAGGGGTATAGTTAGCTTAGGTAAGGGTTAGTGTTTCAGCTAGGTTTAGGTCTAGGGTGAGGGTTAGGTTTTGGTTTAGGTCTAGGTTTACATTTATGGTTAGAGTTAGGTTTAGTGTTAGGGATGGGGTTTTAATTAGGTTTAGGGTTAGGTTTAGGGTAATGGATATGGGTAGAGCTAAAGTTCAGGCTAGGTTTAACGTTAGGATTAGGGATAGGGTTATGGTTAGGCTTTAGCATAGAGATAGGGTTATGTTTAGTGTAAGGGTTAGGCTTTGAGCTAGGGTTAGGTCTAAGGCGAGGCTTAGGTTAGGGCTAGGTTTAGGGCTAGGGAAAGGCTGAGGGTTATACTTAGAGCTACGTTTAGGCCTAGCATTAGGGCTAGGTGTTGTGTTAGGTTTAGGGATAGGGTTAGGACTATGGGTAATGTAAGAGTTAGGGTTATGTTTATAGCTAGTTTTAGGGTTATGTTATGGCTAGGTCTAGTGTTAGGTCTAGGTTTTGTTTAGGTGTCAGGTTTAAAGCTAGGCTCAGTGTTAGAATTAGGGTCAGTTTGGGGGATATGGTTAGGGTTAGGTTAGAGCCAGAATTAGGACTAAGTTTTGGTCTAGGGGTAGTGTAAGTGTTCGGTTTAGGTTAAGGGTTATTGTTACGGCTAATGCTAGGTTTTTTATTATGTCTCCACTAGAGCTATAGCTATATTTAGGAGTAGCTTTGGGTCTAGGTCTAGTGTTAGGCTTAGATATAGGTATAGGGTTACAAGTAGGGCTAGTGTTAGGGTTTGGTTTAGGCTTACGTTTAGATTTAGACCTAGGGTTACTGTTAGGGTCATTTGAGGCTCAGGGTTAGGTTTAGTGGCAGAATGAGGGCTAGTGTTAAGACTAGTATTATGGTTAGAGTTTAAATTAGGCTAATGATTAGGATTAAAACTAGGGTTAGCATTTGGGTTAGGGTTTGGCTTAGTGTAAGGAATAGTGTTAGAGTTAGGTTTAGAGATCTTGTTAGGGTTAATGTTAGGACTAGTATTATGGTTAAAGCTAGGTTTAGGGCTCGGATTAGGGGTAGAATTTGTGTTAGTGTTAGGGCTACGGTTGGGACAATGACTAACGTATGAACTAGGGTTATGATTAAGGCTAGTTTTAGGGTTAGGTTAAGGCGAGATATCGTGCTAGGGTTAATTTAAAGATAGGGTGATGTTTAGAGCTAGGATTAGTTTTAGGGTAAGTGTCAGGGTCAGGGTTAGTTTTAGAGTTAGTTTTAGGTCTAGTTGTAAGGTTAGGGTTTGATTTAGGTTAAGGGTTAGGATTAGGGCTACGGCTTGGTTTGGTTTATGGCTAGGGCTAGGGATAGGGCAAGTTTTAGGATTAGCTTTGTGGTTAGAAGTAGTGATAGGGTTTGGATTAGGCTTATTGTTAGAGTTAAAATTAGAGTTAGATTTAGATTTAGACTTAGGCTTAGATCTAGGATTAGGATTAAGGCTAAGGATAGAACTAGAGCTAGGGCAAGAGTTAGAGTTTTTCTTATGGCCAGGTTTAGGGTAGGGATATGATTAAATAAGGGCTAGGATTAGCACTAGGCTTTGTGTTAGGCCTAGGTTTGGGGCGAGGATTAGGGTTAGGTTTAGGGTTATGGTTAGTTTTGGGGTACAGTATGAGGTTTTAGGTAGTTTTAGGGCTAGGGTGAGGAATAGAATTACGGTTAGGGCTGGGGTTATGTTTCAGGCTAGGATTAAGCCTAGGTTAAGGGCTAGGATTACGGCTAGGGCTAATTTCAGGTCTAGTGTTACAGTTGAAAATAGTTTTAGATTTAGGTTTATGGCTAAGTCTAGTGTAAGGTTTAGGTTTAGGGTTAGGGTCAGGTTTAGAGCTAAGGGTACAATTAGTGTACCCTTAGTGTCAGTGTCGCCATTAGTGTATTGGAGAGGTTAAGGTTTAATATTAGGGATCAAATTAGCATTAGAGTTAAGATTAGTGTGAAGATAGTGTTAGGTTTAGGTTTCAGGTTAGGTTTAGGGTAATGGATCGGGTTATGATTAGGGATAAAATTAGGTTTAGGCCCAGGTTTAGCATTAGGGTTAGGGTTATGGTTAAGGTAATGGATAGGGTTATGATTAGGGATAAAATTAGGTTTAGGCCCAGGTTTAGCATTAGGATTAGGATTATGGTTAGGGTAATGGATAGGGTTAGAGATAGGGGTATGGCTAGGGTTATTTTTACGTTTATTGATAGGTTAGGCTTAGGGTTAGGGTTAGGTTTAAATCTAGAGTTATGGCTAGGGTTATAGTTACAATTAGTGAAAGGGATAGGGTTAAGGGTAAATCTAGGGATAGTGCTCGGAATAATGCTAGGTTTTGAGTTAAGGCTAGGTTTAGGGTAACAGCTAATGTAAGTACCAGGGTTGTGATTAAGGCTAATGTTATGGTTAGGGCTAGGTCTATTGTTAGGTTTAGTTGTAGGGTTAGGGTGATGTTTATAACTAGTGTTAGTGTTAAGGTCAGAGTCAGGTCAGGGTTTGTTTTAGGGTTTGGCTTAAAACTTGAATTAGGTCTAGAGTTATGGCTAAGTGTAGGGTTAGGGCTTAGTTTATTTTAAGGATTAGGGTTAGGTCTATGGCTTGGTTCTGTTATAGGGCTAGGGTTAGTGCTAGATTTATGATTAGCCTTAGGTTTAAGGCTAGTGTTAGGTTTAGGTTTAGGCTAAGTTTTAGGTTTAGATTTAGAGTTAGGGTTAGGTTTAGGGTTGGTGCTAGGGCTAGTGTTAGACCTATGGTTTTGGATAGGATTAGGGTTTTTGTAAAGTATAGGGTTGGAGCTAGGGTTAGGACTAATGTGAGAATTAGAGTTAGTCTTTGGGCTAGGGTTAGGGTTAAGGTAAGGGATAGGGCAAAATTAGGTCTAAGATTAGTGCTAGGGTTAGTGTTAGAATTAGGCCTAGGGTTATAGCTAAGGTTATAATTAAGGCTCTGTTTAGGGCTAGGATAAGGGCTAGGGTTTGTGTTGGGGTTAGGGCTAGTATCATGGCTAGGGCTAATATCAGGTCTAAGGTTATTCTTAGGGATAGTTTTAGGGTTAGTTTTATGGCTAAATCTAGGGTAAGGGTTAGGAATATGGTAAGAGTGAGCTATAGAGCTAGGGGAATTATTAGGGTCAGGGTCAGTGTTAGGGTTTGGTTTAGGTTTTAGTTTAGGGTTAGAGCTCAAATTAGCATTAGTGTTAGGGTTAGGGTAATGATTGGATTAGGTGTAGGGTCAGGGTAGGTTTAGGGTAATTGATAAGTTTGGGGATAGTGATATGTTTAGTGTTAGTCCTAGGGTTAGCATTAGGGTAAGGGTTATATTTAGGGTAATGATACAGTTAGACTTAAGGTTAGGGCTAGGGTTATGGTTAGGATTAGGTCTTGATTTAGGGTTAGGGTGAGGACTAGAGCTAGTGTTTGGTTAAGGTTATGTTTAGTGTAAGGGTTAGGTTCTGAGCTATGGTTAGAGCTAGGCTGAGAGTTAGGTTCAGGATTAAGTCTAGGGCTAGGATTACGGTAGTCTTTGGGTTGCGGTTAGGGTTAGGATTAGGCCTAGAATTAGTTTTAAGGTCAGTAACAGGGTCAGGGTTAGTATTAGGGTTTTGGATAGGGTTAGTTATAGAATGAGGGCTAGGGTGGTTAGTTTTTTGGTTAGCCTAAAGATTAGGGATAGGTGTAGGGCTACCCCTAGGTTTAGGGTTTTGCTTAAGTAAGGGGTTAGTTTAGAGCTAGGGTTAAGGCTATGGTTATGGATAGAGTTAGGGTTAAAGCTAGGTTTAGGGATTGGATTCGGCCTACATTTTGTGTTAGGGTTAGGGCTAGAGTTAGGGTAATGGCTAATGTAAGAACTAGGGTTATCATTAGGGTTAATTTTAGTGTTAGGGTATGGGTTAGACTTAGTGTTAGGGTTAGGTTTAATGTTAGGGTGATATTTATAGCTAGGGTTCATGTTAGAATAGGAGTCAGGGTAAGGTTTAGTTTTAGGGTTAGAGTTAGGACACAAATTAGGGCTATGGTTACTGTTGGGGTTCAATTTAAGGTGAGTTTGGTGTTTAGAGCTAGGGTGAGTGTTAGGATATGAGTCAGCATCAGGGTTGGTTTTAAGGTTAGGGTTAGGACTCGAACTAGGGCTAGGGTTAGGTCTAATTGTAGTGTAAGGATTTGGTTTAAGTTAAGGTTTAGGGTTAGAGCTAATGCTTGGTTTTGTTTTAGCCCTATGTTTAGGGTTAGGGCTAGTGTTAGTGTTAGGGTTAGGCTTAGAATTAGGGTTAAATTTTGAATTAGGTTTAGATGTAGGGTAAGTACTAGAACTAAGGATAGGGCAAGGGTTATGTCTAGGTTTAGGGTTATGGTAAGGGATAGGGTTAGATCTAGGGATAGGGCTAGGGTGAAAGTTAGTCTTAGGGCTAGGTTTAGGGTTAGGTTTTGAGATAGGGCTAAATTAGGGCTAGGATTAGGGTAAGGTTTAGTGTTTAGTTTAAGCCTATGGTTAGGGTTAGTGTTAGGGTTAGAGTTTAGTGTTAGAGTTTAGAGTTAAGGTTTAGATTAGGGGAAAGTTTGGGGTAAGGGATTGCTTTATAGCTAGGTTTAGAGGTAGGGTGAGGGTTACAATTAGATTTAGGGCTGTGGTTAGGGTTAGGGTTATGATTAAGGCTAGATTTAGGGCTAGGATGAGGTCTAGGGTTTTTTTTTAGGGTTTGGGCTAGGATTAATTTTAGTTCCAGAATTATGGATAAAGATAGTTTTAGGGTTGGCATTATGGGTACGTCTAGTGTAAGAGTCAGGTTTAGGGTTAGCATCAGGTTTAAATCTTGGGGTATTATTAGGGTCAAGTACTTGGTTAGGGTTTGGGATAGGTTAAGGTTTAAAGTTAGGGCTTGAATTAGCATTAGGGTTAGGGTTAGGGTTATGGTAATGGATAGAGTTAGAAATCAGTTTAGGGCTAATGTCATAGTTATGATTAGGGCTAGGTTTTGGGTTACGTTAGTGCTAGGGTTAGGGTTACAGCTAATGTAAGTACTAGGGTTATGATTATGACTAATTTTAGTGTTTTAGGACTAGATTTTTTGTTAGGTTTAATTTTAGTGTTAGGGTGATATTTAGACCTCAGGTTAGTGTGGACTAAGACTTCCTTCTCCACCCAGGCCTGATGGAGAGAAAAAGGCATATGTGCGACTGGCTCCTGATTATGATGCTTTGGATGTTGCCAATAAAGTAAGCTTGCTTCTTTTGCTACAAACTCTGTAATACCCACTCCCTGGGTGTAAGTGATATGTCTGTTAGTGACCAAAGCCTGACTTGCTGATTAGTCATAACTGACTTCACCCCTATCCTTGATAAGCCCTATCCTCCTGGTCTCTCATTTTTCCTTTTTAAAAACATGACATTTCAGTTCCAGTAACAAAGCTCCCTTTTGTTTTTCAGATTGGGATCATCTAAACAAAGTCCAGCTGTCTAATTCTAAATATACTTTGTTTTTTCCAATATATATATCAGGGTTAGTTTTAGGGTTTGGCTTAAAACTCGAATTAGGGCTGGGGTTAGGCTAAGTGTAGGGTTAGGGCTTGGATTAGGTTAAAGGTTAGGGTTAGAGCTTTGACTTGGTTTGGTTTTAGGGCTAGGGTTAGTGTTAGGGCAATTTTTAGTATTAGTGTTAGGGTTAGGGCTAGTCTTCAAATTAGGCTTAGGCTTCAGTTTAGGGTTAAGTTTAGAGTTAGGTTTTTATCTAAGGTTATTGCTAGGGCTAAGGATAGGGCAAGGGTTAGGACTAGGATTTGGGATTATGTTAGGTTTATGGGAAGGGAGAGGATTAGAACCAGTGATAGGACCAGTGTGAGAGTTAGAGTTATTCTTAGGGCTAGGGTTAAGGTTAGGCTTAGAGATAGGTCTAAATTAAGGCTAGGGTTAGTGTTAGGGATAAGGTTAGAATAGTTTTAGAATTAGCATCAGAGTTAGGGCTAGTTTTAGGCTTAGGCATCGAGATAGGATTAGATTTAAAATAAGATTTTGATCTAGTGTTAAATCTAGGGCTAAGGATAGGGCAATTTGACAACAAAAGTTAAGGTTAGAGTCAGGGTTACATTTAGGTTAAGGGATGTGGTTTTGGCTAGGTTTGGGCTAGGGCAATGGTTAGTATTAGTTTTAGGGCTAGAGTAAGGGTTAGGGTTATGATTAAGGCTAGGTTTATGGCTAGGATGAGGTTTAGGGTTTGTGTTAGGGTTAGGGATAGTATTAGGGCTAGGGCTAATATCAGGTCTAGGGTTATAGTTAGGGCTAGATTTAGTGTTAGGTTTGTGGCTTGGTCCAGTGTAAGGATTAGGATTAGGGTAAGATTCAGGTTTGTATCTAGGGTTATATTTAGGGTCAGTGTATGGGTTAGGGTTTGGGTTAGGTTAGGGTTTAGGTTTAGTGTAATGACAGAGTTAGTTTTAGGGTTTAGGTTTTGTTTAGTGTAATGGATAGGGTTAGGTTTAGGCCTAGGGTTAGCTTAAGGTTAGGGTTATTGTTAGGGTAATGGATTGGTTAAGACCTAAGTTTAGGGCTAGGGTTATGTATAGGATTAGGGTTAGTTTTTGGTTAGGGTTAGGTTTAAGTTTAGGGTTAAAGCTAGGTTTAGGACTCGGTTTAAGGCTAGGTTTTGAGTTAGGTTAGGGCTAGGGTTAAGGCTATTACTAATGTATAAAGTAGGATTATGATTAGCGCTAGTTATAGTGTTAGGGTTAGGCCTAGGTCTAGTGTTAGGTTGAGGTTTACAGTGATGTTGAAGTTTAGAGCCAGGGTTAGTGTTAGGGTAAGCGTCAGGGTTAGGGTTAGTTTTGGGGCTAGGGTTAGGACTAGAATTAGGGATGTCATTAGGGATAAGTGTAGAGTTAGTGTTTCATTTAGGTTAAGGGTTAGGGTTACGGCTATGACTCGGTTTTGTTTTAGGACTAGGGCTAGTGTTAGGGCTATTTTTAAGATTAGCGTTAGTGTTAGGTTTAGGTTTAGGCTTAGTGTTAGGGTTTGTTTTAGAGTTACGGTTAGATCTAGGGTTATGACAAGGGCTATGAATAGGGCTAGGATTTGACCAAGGGTTAGGGCTAGGATTAAGGTACTAGTAAGGGATATGGTTAGAACTAGGGTTAGGGGTAGGGTGAGAGTTAGTCTTTGGGCTAGGGTTAGGGTTAGGTTTAAGGACAGGGCTAAATTAGGGCTAAAGTTAGGGCTAGTGTTAGGGTTAGGGTTAGGCCTAGGGTTTGTGTTAGGGATAAAATTAAGGCTATGTTTAGGGCTAGGATAAGGGCAGGGGATTGTGTCAGGGTTAGGGCTAGGATTATAGAAGGGTTAATATCAGGTCTAGGGTTAAGGTTAGGAATAGTTTTAGGGCTAGGTTTATGGCTAGGTCTAGTGTAAGGTTAGGTTGGGTAAGAGGTTTAGAGCTAGGGGAATTATTAGGGTCAGGGTAAGTGTTAGGGTTTGGTTTAGATTTGAGGTTAGGGTTAGGGCTCGAATTTAGCATTCAGTTTAAGGTTAGTATAATGATTAAATTAGGTTTTCATTTCAGGGTAGGTTTAGGGTAATTGATAGGTTTGTGGAAAGTGATAGGGTTATGGTTAAGCCTAGGGTTAGCATTATGGTAAGGGTTATGTTTAGGGTAATGGATACAGTTAGAGTTAAGTTAGGGCTAGTGTTATGATTAGGATTAGGTATTGTGTTAGGGTTAAGGTGAGTGTTAAAACTAGGATTAGGTTTATGGATATGTTTAGCATAAGGCTTAGGTTCTGAGCTATGGTTAGGGCTATGCTGAAAGTTAGGTTCAGAGTTAATGTCTAGGGATAGGATTATGATAAATTTTGGGTTAGATTAGGGGTTAGGGTTAAATATAGGTTTAGTGTTAGGGTCAGAATAAGGGTCAGGGTTAGGTTTTGGGTTGGGGATAGTGTTAGAGCTAAAATGAAGGCTAGGTTTAGGACTATAAATAGGGTTATGATATTGGTTAGTCTAATGACTAGGCATAGGTCTAGGGTTACTCTTAGGTTTAGGATTTCACTTAGGGTAAGGGATTGATTTAGACCTAGGGTTAGGGCTATGGTTCGGGTTAGAGTTAGAGTTAAATCTAGGTTTAGGGCTTGGTTTAGGGCTAGTTTTTGTGTTAGGGTTAGGGCTATGATTAGGACAACAGCTAATGTAAGAACAAGGGTTATCATTATGGTTAGTTTTAGGGTTAGGGTCAGGGGTAGTTTGAGTGCTAGGGTTAGGTTTAAGGTTAAGGTGATATTTATAGCTATGGTTATTGTTAGGATAGAAGTCAGGCTCAGGGTAGTTTTAGGGTTAGCATTTAGACTCGAATTAGGGCTATTAATGTTAGTGTTCAGTTTGAGTTTAGGGTGGTTTTTAGAACTAGGGTGAGTATTAGGATATGAGTCAGGGTCAGGATTAGTTTTAAGATGAGGCTTAGAACTCGAAATATGGCTAGGTTTAGGTCTAGGTGTAGGGTTAGTGTTTGGTTTAAGTTAAGGTTTGGGGTTAAGGCTGTTGCTCAGTTTTGGTTTACTGCTAGGATTAGGGTTAGGGCTAGTTTTATGATTATCATTAAAGTTTGGGCTAGTGTTAGTGTTAGGCTTAGGCTTAGGTTTAAGGTTAGATTTAGAGTTAGAGTTAGGGCTGGGACTAAGTTTAGGGCAAGTGTTATGGCTAGTGTTAGGTTTACGGTAGTGGATAGGGATAGAACTAGGGCTAGGGCTAGGGCTAGGGCAAGAGTTAGAGTTAGTCTTAGGGCTAGGGTTACAATAGGGTTAGAAATAGAGCTAAATTAGGGATAGTATTAGGCCTACATTTTGTGTTTAAGCCTAGGGTTAGGGTTAAATTTGGGTTTATATTCAGGATATGGGATGAAGTTATAGCTAGATTTAGAGGTAGGGTGAGGGTTAGAATTATGGTTAGGTGTAGGGCTAGAGTTAGATTTATGGTTAAGGCTAGGTTTAGAGCTAGGATGAGGGCTAGGTGTGTTTTTAGGGTTAGGGCTAGGATTAGGGCTAGGGCTAATTTCAGGTCCAGAATTATGGTTAAAGATAGTTTTAGGGTTAAGTTTATGACTACGTCTAGACTAAGGGTTAGGTGTTGGGTTACAGTCAAGTTTAGAACTAGGGGTATTATTAGGGTCAAAGTCTGGTTTAGGGTTTGGGATAGGTTAAGGTTTCAATTTTGGGCTTGAATTAGTTTAAGGATTAGGGCTAGGGTAATGATAGGGTAAGGTTGAGGATTCAGGTTAGGTTTAGGTAATGGTATGGTTAGGATTCGGGATAGTGTTAGGTTTATGTCTAGAGTTATCATTATGGTTAGGATTATGGTTATGGTAATGGATAGAGTTAGAGATCAGTTTAAGGCTAGAGTTATGGTTACAGTTAGGGCTAGTGTTAGGATTAGGTTAGGCTTAAAGCTAGGGTTAGGGCTCGGATTTGGGCTAGGTTTTGGGTTATGTTAGGGTTATTGTTAGGTTTACAGCTATTACAAGTACTAGGTTTACAATTAGGGCTAGTTTTAGGGTTTTAGTGCTAGGTTTAGTGTTTGGTTTAGATTTAATTTTAGGGTGTTGTTTAGAGCTAGAAGTGTTAGGGTCAGTGTCAGGTTCAAGGTTAGTTTTATGGTTCAGCTTCCAACTTGATTTAGGGCTAAGGTTAGGTCTAGGTGTAAGGTTAGGGTTTGGTTTAGGTTAATGTTTAGGGTTAGAGCTATGGCTCGGTTTTGTTTTAGGGATAGGGATAGCGTTAGGGCTCATTTTAGGATTAGTGTTATGGTTTGGGCTAGTGTTAGTGTTAGGCTTAGGCTTTGGGTTAGGGCTAGATTTAGAGTTACGTTTTGCCTAAGGTTAGTGCTAGGGATAAAGATAGGGAAAGAGTTAGCACTAGGGTTAGGGCTAATGTTAGGGTTATGGTAAGGGATAGGGTTATAACGAGTGATACAGCTTGTGTGAGAGAGTTAGTCTTAGGGCTAGGGTTAGGGTTAGGTTTAGAGATAGGGCTAAATTACGGCTAGGTTTATGGTAGGCCTAGGGTTAGGGCTAGTTTTAGAATTAGGCTTAGACATTGAGTTAGGGTTAGATTTAGAGTTCGGTTTTGATCTAGGGTTAGTACTAGGGCTAAAGTTAAGGCAAGGGTTACTACTAGGGTTAGGGTAAAAGTTAGGGTTTAGTTTAGATTAAGGGATGTGGTTATAGCTAGGTTTATGGCAAGGGCGAGGGTTAGTATTAGGGTTGGAACCAGGGTTAGTGTTAGGGTTATGATTAAGGCTAGTTTTAGGACTACAATGAGGACTAGGTTTTGTTTTAGGCTTAGGGATAGTAATAGGGCTCTGCTAATGTAAGGTCTAGGGTTACAGTTAGGAATAGATTTAGTGTTAGGTTTATGGTTTGGTCCAATGTAAGGGTTAGGGTTTTTGTTAGGGTCAGGTTTAGATTAAGAGTGGAATCAGGGTTAGTGTTAGGTTTTGGCCTAGAGTTAGGGCTAGGGTTGAGGTTAGCGTTAGGTTTAGGGTAATATATGATGTTACAGCTACATTTTGAGCTAGGGCATGGGATAAAATTAGGGTTAGGATTCCGGTTAAGGTTAGGATTAGGATTAAGGCTAGGCTTAGGGCTCGGATTAGGGCTAGGGTTTGTGCTAGTGTTAGGGCTAGAATTAGGTCTAGGACTATTGTCAGTTCTAGGGTTATGGTTAGGGATAGTTTTAGGTTTAGGTTTATGGCCAGGTCTATTGTAAGTGTTACATTGAGGGTTAGGGTCAGGTTTACAGCTAGAAGTATTATTAGGGTCAGAGTCAGGATTAGGGTATGGATTAGGTTAAGGTTTAGGGTTAGGGCTAAAGTTAGCATTAGGGTTAGGGTAATGGATATGGTTAGGTTTCAGGTTCAGGTTAGGTTTAGAATAAACAGCACGGTTAGCGTAAGGCATAGTGTTAGAATTTGGCTAAAGATTTGGTTCAGGTAATGGATAGGATTAGAGCTACAGTTAGGACTAGGGTTATGGTTAGGTTAGAGCTATGGTTAGGGTTAGGCCTAGGGTTAGAATTTGCTTAGCATTATGGTTAGGGTAATGGATAAAATTATATCTATGTTTAGGGCTAGTGTTATGGTTAGTAATAGGGCTATGGTTTGGTTTAAGTTTTGAGTTAAATAAAGTTTTAGGTTTAGGGTTAGGTTTAGGTTAAATGTTAGGGCTAGGGATATGGTTAGGGCTATGGATAAAACTAAGATTAGGGCTCGGATTATGGATAGGTTTTGGGGTATGTTAGGGCTAGTGTAGGACTACAGCTAATGGAAGAACTTGGGTTACGTTTAGGACTAATATGAGGGTAGAATTAGGACTGGGTCTAGTATTTATATTAGGTTTAGTTTTAGGGCCATGATTAGAGATATGATTAGTCTTAGTGTCAGAGTCAGGGTCAGTGTTACTTTAGGATTAGTGATAGGACTCGAATTAGGGTGAGGGTTAAGGCTAGGTGTAGGGTTAGGATTTGTGTGAGGGTTAGGGTAAGAATTAGGGATAGGGCTAATATTAGGTCTAGGGTTATGTTTAGGTTCGGGTTAGGGTTGCGGCTATGGCTCAGTTTTGTTTTTAGAGCTAGGTCTAGGGTTAGGGCTAGTTTTGGGATTAGCGATAGTGTTAGAGCTAGTAGTAAGGTGAGGTTAAATCTTATATTAATTGTTATGGTTAGATCTAGGTTTAGGGCTAGGGCTATGGTTAGGGCTAAAGTTCGGGCTAGTGTATGATTATGATAACAGATAGGGTTAGAACTAGAAATAGGCCTAAGGCAAGAGTTAGTGTTAGTCTTAGAGCTAGGGTTAGGGGTGGGTTTAAGGTTAGGGCTAAATTAGGGCTAGGATTAGCACTAGGGTTATTGTTCGGTATAGGGCTAGGGTTAGCATTAGTGTTAGTGTTAGGGATAGGGTTAGGTTTAGGGTTAGGTTAAGAAATGGGGTTATAGCTAGGTTTAGGAATAGGGTGAGAGTTAGAATTAGGGTTAGAGCTAGGTAAGGGTTCAGGTTATGATTAAGGCTAGCTTTAGGGATAGGTTTGAAGGTTTGTGTTAGGGTTAGGGCTAGGATTAGGGATAGAACTAATGTCAGGTCTAGGGCTATGGTGAGAAATAGTTTTAGGGTTAGGTTATGGCTAGGTAGAGTGTAAGGATTAATTTTAAGGTAAGGGTCAGGTTTAGAGCTAGGCATATTATGAGGGTCAGTTTCGGGTAGGGTTTGGCTTAGTTTATGGTTTAGAGTTAAGGGTTTAATTAGCATTAGGGTTAGGGTTAGAGTTAGGGTAATGGATAGGGTTAGGTTTAGGGTTCAGGTTATGTGTAGAGTTATGGATAGGGTTAGTGTTAGTGACAGGGTTAGCGTTAGGCCTAGGGTTAGCATTTGAGTTAGGCTTATCTTTAGGTTAAAGGATAAGGTTAGAGCTAAGGTTAGTGCTAGGGTTAAGGTTAGAATTATGGTTAGGGTTAGGTTTAGGCCCAGGGTCAGTGTCATGGTTAGGTTTAGGGTAAGTGTTAGGGTATGAGCTAGGGTTATGGCTAGGTAGATGGTTAAGGTTAGAGTCAGGGGTACGGTTATGATTAGGGCTAGGTTAAGGGCTAGGATAAGGCTAGGTTTGTGTGGTGTTTATGGCTAGCATTAGGGCTATCAATTAGTGTTAGGGTTAGGGTTAAAATTAGAGCCAGAATTAGGACTAGTGTTGGGTCTAGGGATAGGGTTAGTCTTTGGGTTAGGTTAAGGGTTATTTTTAGGGCTAGTGCAAGGTTTTAGTTTAGGGCTATATCTAGATTTATGACTATATTTAGGATTAGGTTTGGTCTAGTGCTAGTGTTACTGTTAGGTTTAGGTACAGATTTTCTTGTAGGGCTAGGGTTAGGGTCTGGTTTAGGGTTAGTGTGAGGTTTAGTTCTAATGTTAGCGTCAGAATAAGGATCAGGGTTTGGGTTAGAGTTACAGCTAGAATGAGGGCTAGGGTTAGGACTAGTAATAGAGTTGGGGATTTGGGTAGTGTAAGGATTAGAGTTAGGATGAGGTAACATTAGCGTGAGGGTTTGGCTTAGGGAAAGGGATGGGTTTAGAAGTAGGATTAGTGTTAGGAATAGGTTTATGGCTAGGGTTAGGGTTAGGGTTAGTCTTAGATTTAAACCTAGCATTAGAGCTTGGATTAATGCTAGGATTTGTTTTAACTTTAGGGCTATGGCTAATGAAAAAACTTGGTTTCTGATTAGCGGTAGTTCTAGAGTTAGTGTTAGTGCAATGTATAGAGCTAGGGTTAGTGTAAGGATCTGAGTCAGGGTCAGGGTTACTTCTAGGATTAGGTTTACCACTCAAATTATGTCAAGGTTTAGAGTTAGGTTTAGGGTTAGTGTTTGGTTTAGGTTAAGGGTTAGGGTTAGGTTTATGGCTCAGTTTTGTTTTAGGGCGAGGTTAGGGTTAGGTCTATTTTTCCAATTAGCATTAGGTTCAGTGCTAGTGTTAGGGTGAGCTTTAGGCTTAAGGTTAGGGTTAGATTAAAATTTAGGGCTAGGGCAAAAGTTAGGGCTAAGGTTGGGGCTAGGAATAGGGCTAGTTTGGGTTATGGTAAGGAAAAAAGTTTAGAACTAGGGCTAGGATTAGTGCTAAGGTTAGTGTTAGGTTTAGGCTTAAGTTTACTGCTAGGGATAGATTAAGGTATGATGTTACAGCTACATTTTGGGCTAAGTCAAGTGATATAATTAGGGATAGGGATAGGGTTAAGGTTATGTTTAGGATTAAGGCTAGGCTCAGTGCTAGGATTAGGGCTCATATTTGTGTTAGGGTTAGGTCTAGGAATAGAGCTAGGGCTAATGTCAGGTCTATGTTTATGGTTAGGGATAGTTTTAGGGTTAGGTTTATAGCCAGATCTATTGTAAGTGCTAGGTTGAGTGTTAGGGTCAGCTTTGCAGCTAGGGTATTATTAGGGTTAGAATCAGGGTTAGGGTATGTGTTAGGTTAAGGTTCAAGTTTAGGGCTCAAATTAGCATTAGGGTAAGTGTTAGCATTATGTTAATGGATATGGTTAGGTTTAGGGTTCATTATATGTTTAGGGTACTCGACAGCCTTAGGGTTAGGGATTGTGTTAAGGTTAGACCTAGGGATAGAATTCAGTTAGAGTTATGGTTAGGGTAATGGATAGGATTAGAGCTACAGTTAGGCCTAGGGTTATTGTTAGGTTGTGTCTATGGTTAGTGTTAGGCCTAGGGTTAGAATTCGGTTAGGGTTATGGTTAGGGTAATAAATAAGATTAGAGCTAGGGTTAAGACTAGGGTTATGGTTAGGATTAGGACCATGGTTCATGTTAGGGCAAGGTTTAGTTTTTGGGTTAGTTTTGGTTAAGTGTTAGGTCTAGTGTTAGGGTTAAGGATAGAGTTAAAGCTAGGGTAAGGGATCAGATTAGGGCTAGGTTTCGGTTTAGGTTAGGGATAAGGTAGGACTATGGCTATTGTAAGATCTAGAGTTAAGATTAAGGTTGGTTTTAGAGACAGCATTAAGTCTAGGTCAAGGTCTAGTGTTTAGATTAGGTTTAGGTTTAGGGAGATGATTAGAGATAGGGTTAGTGTTAGGGTCAGAGTCAGGATCAGTGTTACTGATCATGGTTATGCATAGGACTCGAATTAGGTCTAGGGTTAAGGCTAGGTGTAGGGTTAGGGTTTGTGTTAGGGTTAGGGTAAGAATTAGGGATAGGGCTAATGTCAGGTCTAGCATTACCATTAGGCTAGGGTTAGGGTTAGGGCTATAGCTCAGTTTTGTTTTAGAGCTAGGCCTAGGGTTAGGGGTAGTTTTAGGATTAGTGATAGTGTTAAGGCTAGTGGTAGGATGGGGTTTTGGCTCAGATTTATTGTTATGGATAGATCTAGGTTTAGGGGTAGGGCATGCATTAGGATTAAGTTTAGGGCTATTGTTAAGGTTATGGTAACAGATAGGGTTAAAACTAGAAATAGGACTGGGGTGTGATTACAGTTATTCTTTGGGCTAGGGTTAGGGGTAGGTTTAGGGTTAGGGCTAAATTAGGGCTAGGATTAGCACTAGGGTTAGTGTTAGGGTTAGGCCTAGAGTTAGGGCTAGGGTTATGTTTAGTGATAGTGTTAGGTTTAGGATTAGATTTAGGGGAAGGGATGGGGTTATAGCTAGGTTTAGAGCTAGGGTTCGCATTAGAATTTGATTTAGGGCAAGAGTTAGGGTTCAGGTTAAGATTAAGGCTAGGTTTAGTGCCAGGATGAGCATATGTGTTAGGGGTAGGGGTAAGATTAGGGCTAGGGCTAATGTCAGGTCTAGGTTCAAAGTAAGTGGTAGTTTTATGTTTAGGTTATGGCTACGTCTAGTGTAAGGGTTAGGTTTAGGGTAAGGGTCAGGATTAGTGTTTTATTAGTGTCAGGGTCCGGGTGTGGTTTGATTTAGGTCAAGGTTTATGGTTAAGGCTTGTATTAGCTTTAGGGTTCAGTTTAGGATTAGAATAATGGTTAGGGTTAGGTTTAGGATTCAGATTAAGTTTAGAGTAATGGATATGGCTATTGTTAGTGATGGGGTTAGTATTAGGCCTATGGTTAGCATTTGGTTTAGGCTTATCTTTAGGGTAATGAATAGGGTTAGAGCTAAGGTTAGGCCTAGGGTTAAGGTTAAGTTTATGGCTAGGGTTCGGGTTAGGCCTAGGGTTAGTGTCAAGATTAGATTTAGAGTAAGTATTAGGGTTTGAGCTAAGGTTAGTTTTAGGGTGACCATTAGGGTTAGAGTCAGGGCTAGGGTTAGGGTTAGGGTTAGTGTTATGGTTAAGGAAATGGTTAGAGTTTGATCTAGGTTTAGGACTAGGGTGTGGGTTAGGGTTAGGTTTAGGTCTAGGGTTACAATTAGGGCTAGGTTCAGGGCTAGAATAAAGGCTAGGTTGTGTGATGTTTTTGGTTAGTGTTAGGGTTATGGGTAATGTAAGAGTTAAGGTTATGTTTATGGCTAGTTTTAGGGTTAGGGTATGGATAAGTCTAGTGTTAGGGTTAGGTTTTGTGTTAGGGAAAAGTTTAGAGCTAGGGTTTGTGTTAGGGTAAGCGTCAGTGTTTGGGATGGTTAGAGCTAGAATTAGGAATAGCGTTGCATCTAGGGATACGGTTAGTCTTTGTGTTAGGTTAAGGGTTATTCTTAGGGCTAGTTCAAGGTTTTTGTTTAGTAATAGGGCTAGATTTATGACTCTATTTAGGATTAGGTTTTGTCCAGTGCTGGTGTTATTGTTAGGTTTTGGTATAGGTTTACTGGTAGGGTTAGAGTTAGGGTCCGGTTTAGGATTAGTGTCAGGTTTAGATCTAGGGTTATTGTTAGGGTCAGAATAAAGGTCAGGGTTTGGGTTAGTGCTAGAGCTAGAATGAGGCCTAGGGTTAAAACTAGTAATAGAGTTAGGGTTTGGGATAGGGTAAGGATTAGTGTTAGGACTCGGGTAGCATTAGGGTGAGGGTTTAGCTTAGGGTAAGGGATAGGATTAGAGGTAAGGTTAGGATTAGGGATAGGGTTAGGGTTAGGGTTAGTCTTAGAGTTAAACCTAGGGTTAGGGCTTGGATTAGCACTAGGATATGTGTTAGCATTAGGGCTACGGCTAATGAAAGAACTTATTTTCTGATTAGGGCTAGTTCTTGATTTAGCATTAAGGCAATGTTTAGAGCTAGGGTTAGTGTTAGGATCCAAGTCAGAGTCACAGTTACTTCTAGGGTTAATTTTCACACTCAAATTATGACAAGATTTAGAGCTAGGTTTAGGGTAAATGTTTGGTTTAGGTTAAGGGTTTGGGTTAGGTTTATGGCTCAGTTTTTTTTTAGGGCTAGGTTAGGGTTAGGGCTAGGTTTTCTATTAGCATTGCTCTTAGGGTTGTATTAGGGTGAGATTTAGGCTTCAGGTTAGGGTTTGATCCAGTTTTAGGGGTAGGGCAAAGGTTAGAGCTAAGGTTGGGACTAGCGATAGGGCTAGGTTTGGGGTTATGGTAAGGGATAGGTTTAGAACTAGGGATAGGTCTACGTCGAGAGTTAGAGCTATTCTTAGGAATAGGGATAGGGTTAGGTTTAGTGTTAGGCCTAAAAGAAGGCTAGAATTAGTGCTAGGATTAGTTTTACGTTTAGGCCTAGGTTCAGGGCTAGGGTTAAGGTGGGTGTTAGTGTTAGGGAACGTAATGATATTACAGCTATGTTTAGTGCTAGTATAAGGAATCAAATTAGAGATAGGGCTAGGGTTAAGATCAGGGTTTGGATTAAGGCTGGGCGTAGAACTAGGATTAGTGCTAGTGATAGGGCTAATGTCAGGTCTAGGGTTAAGGTTAGGTAGGGTTAGGGATAGGCCTATGCCTCTGTTTTGTTTTAGAACTATGCCTAGTGTTAGGACTAGTTTTATGATTATCAATAGTGTTAGGGCTAATGGTAGGGTTAAGTTTAGGTTTAGATTTATTGTTATGGTTAGATCTAGGTTTTGGTCTATGGCTAGGGATAGGGATAAGTTTAGGGCTAGTGTTAGGGATATGGAAACAGATACGGTTAGAACTAAAAATAGGGCTAGGTTGAAAGTTTGAAATAGTCTTGGGCTAAGGTTAGGGATAGGTTTTGGGTTAGGGCTAAATTAGGGGTAGGATTAGTGCTAGGGTTAGTGTTATTATTAGGCCTAGAGTTAGGGTTAGTGTTAGTGTTAGGATCAGAATTAGGTTTAGGGGAAGAGATAGGGTTATAGCTATGGTTAGGGTTAGGGCTGAGCGAGTGTTAGAATTAGGGTTAGGACTAAGTTTAGGTTTTGGGTTAGAATTAAGTCTAGGTTTAGGGCTAGGCTGAGGGTTTGTGTTAGGGCTAGGGCTAGGATTAGGGCTAGGGCTAGTCAGGTCTAGGTTTATGGATATATTAGTTTTAGTATTAGTTTGTGACCAAGACTATTGTAAGGTTTAGGTGTAGGGTAAGGGTCAAGTTTAGAGCTAGGTGTATTATTAGGTTCAGGGTCCGGATAGGGTTTGGTATAGGTTAAGATTTAGGGTTAATGCTTGAATTAGCGGTGAGTTCGAATTAGGGTCAGGGTAATGGATAGAATTAGGTTTATGCTTCCAGTTAGGTTTAGAGTAATGGATAAGGTTAGTGTTAACAATAAGGTTATCATTAGGCCTAGGGAAAACACTTGGTTTAGGCTTTTATTTAGGGTAATGTATAGGGTTAGAGCTAAGGTTAGGGCTAGGGTTAAGGTTAGGATTAGGGTTAGGTTTATAGTTAGGCCTAGGGTTAATGTTATGATTAGGGTTAGGGTACGTATAGGCATTTGAGCTACGGATAGGGATAGGGCTAGGGTTAGGTTTTGAGTCAGGGCTAGTATTCGTTTTAGGATTAGGGATATCTTTAGGCTAAAAATTAGAGTTTGAGCTAGGGTTAGGGATAGGGGGAGGGTTAGCATTAGGGTTAGTTCTAAGGTTATGGTTAGGGTTATGGTAAAGTTTACATCTAGGGTTAGTGTTAGGGTCCAATAATGGTCAGGGTTAGGTTTAGGGTTACAGCAAGACTGAGGGATAGATTTAGGACTAGTAATAGAGTTAGGGTTTGGGATAAGCTAAGAATTATAGTTAGGACTAGGGTAGCATTAGGGTGAAGGTTTGGCTTAGGGTAAGGGATAGGGTTAGAGGTACTGTTAGGGTTAGGGTTAGGGTTAGAGTTAATGTTAGATTTAGGGTCAGGGTTAGCATTAGTGTTTGGGTTTGGGTTATAGTTAGGTTAAGGGTTAATGTTAGGGTTAGGTATAGGTTTAGTCTTTGGTTTAGGGTTAGGATTAGGTGAGTGTTAGGGTTAAGGTTAGGGTCAGGGTTAGGGTTAGTTTTAGGGTTAGGGTTAGGGATAAAACAGGGTTAGGTTTAGGGTTAAAGTTAGTGTTAGTGTTAGGGTTAGAGTTAGGGTTAGGGTTAGGTAAAGTTTAGGGTTATGGTTAGGTTACGGTTATGGTTTGGGTTAGGGTTTGTGTTATGGTTAGGGTTAAAGTTAGGGTTTGTGTTAGGGTTATTTTTAGGATGTGGGTTAGTGTTAGGGTTACCGTTATGGTTAGGGTTGGGTTTTTTTTTTTTAGGGTTAGGGTTAGGGTTACTGTTAGGGTAAGGTATAGATTTACAGTTAGGTTTAGGGTTAATGTTATGTTTAAGGTAAGGGTTAGTGTTAGAATTAGTGTTTGGGTTAGAGTTAGAGTAAGGTTTAGGGTTTGTTTTAGGGTTAGGGTTATTGCTTATGTTAGGTTTAAGGTTAGTGTTAGTTTTAGTGTTATAAATAGGGTTAGTATTATGGAAAGGGTTAGGGTTTTTGTTAATGTTAGGGTTAGGGTAACAATTAGGATTACTGTTTGTGTTACGGATAGGGTTAGAGTTAGTGTTAGGGTTAAGGTTAGGGTTAGGAGTAGTGTAAAAGTAGGGTTAGGTTTAGGGTTAGGTTTGGTGTTGTGGTTAGAATTGGTGTTTTGTTTATGTTTAGTGTTAGCTTACGTTTATGGTTAATGTTACAGTTAGTGTTAGGGTTAGGTTTGGGGTTATTTTTATTTTTAGCACTAAGATTAGAATTAGGTTTTGGGTATATGTTGGCATTAGGGTTAGGGTTAGGGTTAGTTTTAGTGTTTGTGTTATGTTTAGGGATAGCTTTAATGTTAGGTTTAGTGTTAGGGTTAGGGTTAGGGTTAGTGTTCAGGTTAGGATTAGGGTTAGGGTAAGCTTTAGGGTTGGTGTTATTTTTAGGGTTAGGATTAGTCTTAGGTTTAGTGTTAGGGTTAGGATTAGGCTTTGGGTTATTGTTAGGGTTAGGGTTATGCTTAGGTTTAGTTTAGTGTTAAGTTTCATGTTAGGGTTTGTGTTACGTTTGGGTTTTGATTAGGGTTAGGTTTACAGTTAAGTTTAGGCTTATGGTTAGGGTTAGGGTTAGTATTAGGGTTATGGTTAAGGTTAGTGTTAGGGTTGGGGTTAGTGTTTGTGATAGGGTTAGGTTTAGGGTTAGGGTTCAGGATAGAGTTAGGTTTAGTTATAGAGTTAGCATTAGGGTTGGGTATAAGGTTAGTGTTAGAGTTATTGTTAGGGTTAGGGTTTGTGTTAGGTTTAGGGTTAAGGTTATCATTAGGCTTACGGTTAAGATTAGAGTTAAATTTAGGGTTAGGCATAGGGTTACAGTTAGGTTAGGATTAGTTTTAGGTTTAGGGTTAGATTTAAGGTTAGGGATAGTTAAAGCATTAAAGTTGGGGTTAGGGTTAGTGTTAAGGTTAGGTTAAGGGTTAGTGTTAGGGTAAGTGTTAGAGTTACGGTTAGGGTAAATGTTAGGTAAGAGTTAGGTTTAAATTATGTTAGGGTTAGGGTTATGGTTTTCTATGGTTTGTGTTAGGGTTAGGGTTAGGTAATGTGTAGGGTTAAAATTAGGTTAGGGTTAGGGTAATTGTTTTTTAGGGTTTGTGTTAGCATTAGGGTTAGGGTTAGGATTTGTGTTAAGTTTAGCATTAGAGTTAGGGTTTGTTTTAGGGTTAGGATTAGGGGGTGGGTTACTGTTAGGGTTACAATTAGTGTTAGATTTAGGGTTCAGGTTAGAGTTACAGTTAGGGTTAGTTTTAGTGTTAGTTGTATGTTTACAGGTAGGACTAGGGTTAGTGTTATGGTTAGAATTAGTGTTCGGGTTAAGATTAATGTTTGGGTTAGTGTTAGAGTTAGATTGAAAGTTAGTGTTAGTGTTCAGGTTGGATTAGTGTTAGGGTTAGGGTTATGTTTATGGTGATGTTTAGGGTGAGTGTTAGTGTTAGGATTAGTGTTAGTTGTAGGAGTAGTGTTAGGGTTAGAGTTAGGGTTAAGATTAGGTTTGGGGTTATTGTTACATTTAGGTTTGTGTTTAGTGTTCGTGTTAGGGTTAAAATTAGTGATACAGTTAGGTTTAGTGCTAGGGTTAGGGTTTGTTTTAGGCTTAGGTTTATTGTTAGGGTTCGTTTTGCTGTTTGGGTTAGTTTTATTGTTATGTTTAGCATTAGGATTAGAGTTAGGGTTAAGGTTAGGGTTGGGGTTAGGTTTAGGGTTAGTGGTAGGGTAAGGGTTAGGGTTAGGGTTCGTGTTATGGTTAGGGTTATGTTTAGGATTAGAGTTAGGGTAAAGTTTGGGGATAGGATTGAGGTTAGGTTTAGTATTAGGGTTAGGATTAGGGTTAGGTTTTGGTTTAGTGTTAGGGTTAGTGTTATGGATATGGTTATGGTTAGGGTTAGGGTTTCTGTTATGGTAAGTTTTAGGATGTGTATTTGGTTTAATTTTAGGTTTAGAGTTAGAGTATGGTAAGGTTTAGGCTTAGTTTTAGCTTTAGGATTAGGGTTAGGTTTAGGATTTGTTGGTTAGTGCTTAGGTTAAGGTTAAAGTTAGGTTAATGTTTAGTGTTAGGGTTAGTTTAGGTTAGGGTTAATTTTAGGGTGAGGTGTATGTTTAGTATTAGTGTTAGGGTTAGGTTTAGGGTTAGTTTTAAGGTTAGAGTGAGTGTTAGGGTTAGGTTTAGTTTTAGGGTTTGTGTTAGGGTTAGAGTTATCATTAAGGTTAGTGTTAGTGTTAGTTCTATGTTTAGGGTTAGTGTTAGGATTAGGGTTAGGTTAGGGTTTGTGTTAGGTTTAGGATTTGGGTTATGGTTAGGTTTAGAGTAAGTGTTCCGGTTAGAGTTAGGGTTAGGGTTAGACTTAATATTAGAGTTAATATTAGGGTTAAGGTTTTTTTTTGTTAGAGTTATGGTAAGTTTTAGGGTTAGGTTAGTGTTATGTTGGGGTTAGGGTTAGATGTAGGACTAGTGTTTGGTTTAGGGTTAGTTTTAGGTTTAGTTTTAGGGATAGGGTTTGTGTTAGGGTTAGGATTTGGTTTATGGTTAGGTTTAGTGCAAGTGCTCTGGTTACAGTTAGGATTATGGTTAGAGTTAGTGTTAGGTTTAGTGTTTGTGTGATGGTTTGGGTAAGTATTAAGTTTAGGGTTAGTGTTATGTTTGGGTTAGGGTTAGGAGTAAGACTAGTGTTAGGGTTAGGGTTAGTGTTAGGTTTAGGGTTAGTGTTATGTTTAGGGTTAGTTTTAGGATAATGTTTAGGTTTAGTGTTAGGGTTAGAGTGAGCTTTAGATTTAGGTTAGGTTTGGGGTTAGAGTTAGGGTTAGGGATAGGTTAAGGCTAGGATTTTTATTACGTTTTGTGTTTGTGTTAGGGCTAGTGTTTGTGTTATTGTGAAGGATAGTGTTAGGGTTTGGTTTCGGTTAGGGTTAGGTTTATGGTTCTTGTTAGGGTTAGGGTTAGGTTTAGTGTTAGTGTTAGGTTAGGATTATAATTAGGGTTAGGGTTAGTGTTAGGATTAGGGTTAGGGTTAGGATTTGGATTAGTGTTAGGGTTAGTGTTATGGTTAGGGTAGGTTAAGGTTAGTGTTAGGTTTAGGGTTTGTGTTATGGTAAGGTTTAGGATGAGTGTTTATGTTTAGGTATACACTTAGGGTAAGGTAAGTGGTAGGCTTAGTGTTAGCTTTAGGTGTAAGATTAGATTTAGGGTTTGTTAGGATTAGGGTTAAGGTTATTGTTAGCTTTACATTTAGGGTTAGGTTTAGGATTTGTTAGTGTTTGGGTTAGGGTTAGAGGTAGGTTAATTGGTAGTGTTAGGTTTAGTTTAGGTTAGGGTTAGGTTTAGGGAGAGGTGTAGTGCTAGTGTTAGTGTTAGGTTTATAGTTATTGTTGGGGTTAGGTTTAGGGTAAATGTTAGGTTTAGGGTTAGGTTTTGGGTTAGATTTTGGGTTAAAGTAAGGGTTAGGGTTAGGTTTTAGTGTTTGGGTTAGGGTTAGTGTTAGGTTAGTGTTATAATTATAGTTAGGGTTAGTGTTAGGGTTACGGCTAGGGTTAGGTTTAGTGTTGGATTTTGGTTAGGTTTAAGGTTAGTGTTACGGTTAGGGTTAGGTTTAGGATTAGTGTTTGATTAGTGTTAGGATTAGTATTAGGGCTAGCTTAGGGCTAGAGTTATGGTTAGGGTTAGGCTTAGTTTTTAAATTAGTATTTGTGTTATTGTTAGAGTTAGGTTAATGGTTAGTGTTAGGGTTTGTTTAGGTTAAAGTTAGATTTAGGATGAGGTGTAGGTTTAGTGTTAGTGTTAGTGTTATGGTTAGGTTTACAGTAAGTGTTAGGTTTAGGGTTAGTTTTAGGGTTATGTTTGTGTTAAAGTAAGGGTTAGGTTTAGGTTTAGTGTTTGGATTAGGGTTAGGGTTAGGGTTAGTGTTAAGTTTAGGGTTAGGCTTACGGTTAGGATTAGGATTAGTGATGGGGTATGGGTAGTGTTAGGTTTAGGGTTAGGATTAGGGTGAGTGTTAGGGTTAGGGTTAGGATTAGGCTTAGAGTTAGGTATATTTTTAGGGTTAGGAATAGGTTTAGGGTTAGTGTTAGGGTTAGAGATAGGGCAAGTGTTATGGTTAGGGTTAGCATTAGGGTTAGGTTTATTGTTAGGGTTAGTGTTAGGATTAGGGTTATTGTTAGGATAAGTGATATGGTTAGGGTAAGTTTATGATTAGAGTTAGAGTTAGGGTTTGTGTTAGGGTTAGGCTTAGTTTTAGGTTGAGAGTTAGGATTAAGCTTATGGTTTGTGATAGTTTTAGGGTTAGGTTTAGGGTTAAAGTTAGGGATAGGTTTAGGGTTATTTAGGGGTTAGAATAAGGGATAGGTTAGATTCAGGGTTATGGTTTCAGATAGGGTTTGTGTTAGGGTTAGGATTATGTTTAGAGATACGGTTACGTTTAGGGTTAGGATTAGGTTTAGGGTAAGTGTTAGGGTTACATTTAGGGTTAGGATTAGTGTTAGGATTAGGGTTAGGGTTAGGGTTAGGTTTAGTGTTAGGTTTATGTTTAGGATTAGTGTCAGGGTTAGGTTTAGAGGAAGGGTTAGAGTTACAATTAGGGTTAAGCTTAGGTTTAAATTTAGTGTTTGGGTTAGGGTTAGAGTTAGTTTTATGGATAGTGTTTGGGTTAGTTTAAATTAGGATTAGGTTTAGGGTAAGTTTAGGGTTAGTGTTAGTATTAGGGTTATGGTATTGGTTAGTGTTAGAGTTAAATTTAGGATTAGGGTTAGGGTTAGTGTTAGATTTAGGGTTAGGTTTAGGGTTAGTGTTAGCATTAAAGTAAGGGTTAGGGTTAGATTTTGGATTAGTGTTAGGGTTAAGTTTTCTGTTAGGTTTAGGCTTAGGGTTAGGTTTAGGGTTAGGGTTAGGCTAAGTGTTAGGTTTAAGGTTAGGGGTTGTGTTAGTGTTACTGTTAGGGTTAGTGTTTGGGTAACAGGTAGGATTAGTGTTAGGTTTAAGTTTAGGTTTTGTGTTAGGGTTAGGGGTTTTTTTTTGTTAGGGTTATGGTTCATCTAAGTGTTAGGAATAGGCTTAGGGTTAGGGTTAGTGTTAGTGTTAGGTTTAGGTTTTGGAATATTGTTTGGGTTAGGGATAGTTTTAGGGTTAGTGTTTGGGTTAGAGTTAGGGTTAATGTTATGGTTAGGGTTAGCATTAGGGTTAGAGATAGTGTTAGGTTTAGGGTAAGGGTTATTGTTAGCATAACTGTTAGGGTCAGGGTAAGGGTTAGGATTAGTTTTAGGGTTAGGTTTAGGGTTAGGGTTAGTGTTACGTTTGGAGTTAGGTTTAGTGTCAGGGTTAGGTTTAGGAATATTGATAGGTTAGGGATAGTTTTAGGGTTAGTATTAGGGTTAGAGTTAGGGTTAGTGTTAAGGTTAGGGTTTAGCATTAGTGTGAGGGTTAGTGTTAGGGTTAAAGTTAGGTTATTGTTAGCATAACAGTTAGGGTTAGTGTATGGGTTATGGTTAGTGTTAGTGTTAGGGTTAGGGTTAGAGTTAGTGTTACAGTTCGAGTTAAGCCTTGGTTTAGAATTATTGTTTGGCTTATGGTTAGAGGTAGGTTTATGGTTAGTGTTAGGATTAGTGTTAGGTTAAGTTTAGGTTTAAAGTGTGGTTTAGTGTTAGTTTTAGTGTTAGGGGAATGGTTAGTTTCAGTGGTATTAGGGTTAGGGATAGGTTTAGTGTTATGTTTAGGGTTAGGGTTTGGGTAGGTTTAGGGTTACAGAAAGGATTAGTGTTAGGTTTCGTGTCTGGGTTAGTGTTACAGTTAGGGGTAGGGTTAGTGTTAGTGTTAGGGTTAGGATTTGTGTTAGTGTTAGGGGAACAGTCAGAATTAGGGTTAGGTTTAGGGTTAGGTGTAGGGTTAGGGTTAAGGTTAATGATAAGGTTAGGTTTAGAATTAGGGTTAGGGTTAGTGTTAGGGTTAGGGTTAGGGTTGCTGGTAGGATTAGTGTTTGGTTTAGGGTTATTGTTAGTGTTAGGGTACATGTTAGGTTTCAGGTAAGGCTTAGAATTGGGGTTTAGGTAGGGTCAGGGTTATGGTTTGTGCGTATTTATGTTAAGGTTAGGGTTAGATATGTGTTACAGTTACAATTAGTGTTACGGTTAGAGTTATTTTTAGAGTTATTGTTAGTTTTAGTGTTAGGGTTAGTTTTAGTGTTAGTGTTAGGGTTAGGGTAAGGTTTAGTGTTTGGCTTAGGGTTCAGTTTAGAGCTTGATTAAAGGTTAGGGTTAGAGTTAGTTTTCGTGTTAGATTTAGGGTTAGTGTTAAGTTTAGGTTTAGGATTAGGGTTAGGGTTAGGTTTATAGTTATGGTTAAGGTTAAACTTAGAGATAAATTACTGTTTGGGTTAGGGTTAGACTTAGGTTTATGATGAGTGTTATGGTTAGTGTTAGTTTATGGTTAGACTTAGGGTGAGGTTTAGGGTTAGTGTCAGTGTTAGGGTTATGGTTAGGTTTATTGTTAGGTTTCCAGTTAGGGTTAGGGTTATTGTTAGGTTTAGGTTTATGGTTAGAATTAGTGTTATGTATAGGGTTAGGTTTACATTAGAGATTGGGTTAGGTTTAGGATTAGAGTTAGAGATAATTTTAGACTTAGATTTAAAGTTAGTGTTAGGGATAGGATTAGGTTTTGTGTTTGTGTTAGGATTAGGGTTTGTGTTAGCTTAAGTTTTAGTTATTAGGTTTAGGGTAAGTGTTAGGGTTATTGTTAGGGTTTGTGTAAGTTTTGGTATTAGGGTTAGGGTTAGTTTTAGGGGTATCATTAGGGTTAGATTTCATGTTTAGGTGAAGTTAGGGTTAGTGCTAGGTTTATGTTTAGGTTTAGGTTTAATGTTATGGTTAGGGTTAGGGTTATGGTTAGTGTTAGTGTTAGGGTTAGAGTTAGCTTTAGGGTTACGGTTCATGTTAGGGTTAGGGTTAGTGGTAGGCTTAGGTTTAGGGTTAGGGTTAAGTTTAGGGTTATGGTTATGGTTAGAGTGAGGTTTAGGTTTAGCTTTAGGGTTAGAGTTAAGGTTAGGATTAGGGTTAGAGTTTGTGTTAGGGTTAGTGTTAGGGTTAGGTTTACGGTTTGGGTTAGGGTTTGTGTTAGGTTTAGGGTTATGTCTAGGGTTAGGTTAATTGTTAAGGATAGGGTTACGGTTACAGTTACAATTAGTGTTAGGTTTAGGGTTAGGGTTAGTGTTAGGGTAAGGTTTAGTTTTAGTGTTAGTGTTTGGGTTAGGGTTAGGGTTGGTGTTAGGTTAAGGGTTAGGGTTCATCTAAGTGTTAGGTTTAGGCTTAGATTTATGGTTAGCTTTAGGTTTAGTGTTAGGGTTAGGGTTAGGTTTAGGAATATTGTTAGGTTTATGGATAGTTTTAGGGTTATTGTTAGGGTTAGAGTTAGGGTTAGTTTTATGCTTAGGGTTAGCATTAGAGTTATGGTTAGTGTTAGGATTAGGGTTAGGGTTATTGTAAAGGAAACTGTTAGGGTTAGGGTTAGGTTTATTGTTAGGGTTAATGTTAGGGTTAGCGTTTGGGTTATTGTTAGGGTAACTCTTAGGGTTAGGGTAAGGGTTAGGGTTAGTGTAAGGATTAGGGTTAGGGTTATGGTTATGGTTAGATTTGGAGTTTTTTATAGGTTTAAGGAGAGTGTTTCATTTAGTGTTAGGCTTCAGGTTATGATGTGTTTTATTTTTAGGGTTGTGTTAGGGTTAGAGTTAGGTTAATGGTTAGGATTAAAGTTAGGTTTAGTTTAGGTTTTGATTTAGGGTTAGGTATAGTGTTAGGGTTAGGGCTTGTAATAGGGTTAAGTTTAGGGTTAGGATTAAGGTTAATGTCAGTTTTAGAGTGAGGTTTAAGGTTAGTGTTGGTGTTAGTATTATGCTTTTGTTAAGAGTTAGGGTTAGGTTTAGAATTAGGGTTAGTGTAAGGTTTAGTGTTAGAATTAGGATTAGTGTTAGGGTTAAATTAAGAGTTAGGTTTAGGGTTAGTGTTTGGGTTAGGGTTAGGGTTTGTGTTAGGGTTAGGTTTAGGATTAGGTTTAGGATTAGAGTTACAGTAAGTATGAGGTTTAGTTTTGGTGTATTGCTTAGTTTTAGTGTTAGTGTTAGGATTAGGGTTAGGGTTATAGTTAGGTTTTGGTTTAGGGTTTGTGATAATGTTAGATTTAGTATTAGTGTTTGGGTAATGATTAGGATTAGGGTTAGGTTTAGGGTTATGGTTAGTGTTAGTTTTAGGTTTCTGGTTAGGTTTAGGGTTAATGATAGGGTTAGGTTTAGGTTTTCAGTTAGAATTAGTGTTAGGGTTAAGGTTAGGTTTAGGCTTATGGTTAGTGTTAGGGTTAGGGTTAAGTTCGTGTTTGGGTTAGGGTTAGTGTTAGGTTTAGTATTAAGGTTGGGTTAGGATTAGGGTTAGTGTTAGTATCAGGGTTCGGGTTAAGTTTAGAGTTATTGTTAGGGTTAGTGTTAGTGTTAGGGTTAGGGTTTGTGTTAGTTTTAGAGTTAGGTGTAAATTTAAGGTTAGTGTTAGGATTAGTGTTAGTGTTTAGGTTATGGTTTGTGTTAGGGTTAGGGTTTTTGTTAGGATTAGGGTTAGTGTTAGTATTAGGGTTAGGGTTAGTTTTAAGGTTATTTTTATGGTTAGCATAAGGGTTAGAGTTAGGGTTAGAGTTAGTGTTAGGTTTAGGGTTAAGCTTAGAGCTAGTTTTAGTTTAAGTGTTTGGATTAAGATTATGTTTACATTAGTGTTAAGTTTAGGATTAGGTTTAGGTTTGGGTAAGGGTTAGGGTTAGGGTTAGGGTTAGGTTTAGTGTTACGGTCAGTGTTGGGGTTAGGTTTAGGATTAGTGTTTGGGTTAGGATTAGTGTTGGTTTAGTGGTACTGTTAACATGAATGTTAGTGTTATGGTGAGGTTTAGAGTTAGTATTAGCGTAAGGGTTAGGGTTAGGTTTAGGTTTAGTATTAAGGTTAGTGTTAGTTTTAAATTTAGTTTTAGGTTTAGGATAGTATTAGTGTTAGAGTTAGGGTTAGGGTTAGGGATAGTGTTATGGTTAGGGTTATGGTTAGTTTTATGGTTAGTCTTTGGGTTAGAATTAGGATTAGGATTAGGGTTTGTGTTGGGTTTATGGATAGAGTTATGATTAAATTTATTGTTATGGTTAGTGTTAGCATTGGGTTAGCATTAGGGTTACATTGTAGGTTAGGGTTAGGGTTAAGGTTAGGGTTAGGTTTAGGATGAGGGTTAGGTTAGAGTTAGAGTTAGGGTTTAGGGTTCATGTTATGATTAGGGTTAGGGTTAATGTAAGGTTTAGTTTTAGGTTTAGTGTTAGAATTATTGTTAGATTTAGGATTAGTGTTAGGTTTAGGGTTAGGGTTAGGTTTAGGGTTAGTTTTGGGCTTATTGTTCAGTTTAGGTTTAGTGTTAGGGTTAGCATGAGAGTTACTGTTAAAGTTAGTATTAGGGTTAGGTTTAGTTTTCGGTTTAGGGTTAGGGTTAGGGTTACAGTTACGGTAAGAGTTAGTGTTAAGCTCAGGTTATGGTTAGGGATAGTGTTAGGGTTAGTGATAAGTTTAGTGTTAACATTAGAGTGAGGGTTAGTGTTAGGGTTTCCTTTAAGTTTAGGGTTAGTGTTTGGGTCAGGGTTACGGTTAGGTAAGGGTGAGGTTTAGGTTTAGATAAGAGTCAGGGTTATGGTTTAGGTTAGGATTTTTTTAGGATTAGGGTTATGGTTATGATGGGGTTTAGGGTTAGAGTTAGTGTTAGGATTAGTTTTAGGGTTAGGTTTAGTGTTAGGGTTTGGATTAGGGTTAGGGTTAAATTTAGTGTTAGGGTTATTGTTAGGATTACAGTGTAGGTTTAGGGTACCATTAAGGTTATTGTTAGTGTTAGGGTTGGGTTTAGGGTTAGGGTTAATGTTTGGGTTAGTGTTAGGTTTAGGGTTAGGGTTAGGGTTAAGTTTCACGTTACGGTTAGGGTTAGGGTAAGTGTTATCATTAGGGTTAGGGTTACAGATAGTGTTAGTGTTAGGGTTAAGGTCAGGGTTTGGTTTATTTTTAAGTTTAGTGTTAGTGTTAGTGTTAGTGTTAGTGTTATGGTTCGGTTTGGGTTAAGTTTATTGTTTGGGTTGGGGTTAGTGGTTAGGGTTATGTAAATGTGAGTGTCAGGGTAAGATTAGGGTTATGGTTATGGTTGTGTTAGGGTTTGATTTAGGGTTAGAGTTAGAGTTAGTGTTAGTATTATTGTTAATGTTAGTGTTTGGGTTAGGGTTAGGGTAAGTGTTAGTGTTAGTGTTAAGGTTAGGTTTAGATTTAGGTTTGCTCTTAAAGTTAGGGTTAGGGTTTGGGTGATGGTGGGCTTAATGAAATGGTTAGTGTTAGGGTTTGTGTTAGTGTTAGGATTAGGGTTATTGTTAGGGCTATTGTTAATGTTAATATTAGGGTTAGGTTTAGGTAAGGGTTAGCATTATGTTTAGGTTAGATTTAGGGTTATGGTTTGGGTTAGGGTTTGTGTTTGGGTTAGGGTTAGGTTGAGGATTAGGTTTAAGGTTATGATTAGGGTTTGTGTTAGGGTTAGGGTTTGGTTCAGTGTTAGGGTTAGGATTAAATTACAGGGTTATGGTTAGGGTTCATGTTAGGTTTACGGTTAGGTTTAGGATTAGGGTTCATGTTAGGATTTGGTTAGGGTTAGTGATAGTTTTAGGTTTAGGTTTTGGATTAGGGTTAGTGTTGCAGTTAGGGTTAGGATTAGGTTTCGGTTTAGTGTTTTGGTTATAGTAAGGTTTAGTGTTAGTATTAGGGTTAGGATAAAGTTAGGTATCATAATAGGTTAGGGTTAGAGTTAGAATTAGTGTTATGGTCATGGTTAGTTTAGGGTTAGTGTTAGTGTTAGGGTTAGGGTTAGTGATAGGTTTAGGTTTAGGGTAAGGGTGAGTGTTAGGTTAGAGTTAGTGTTAGATTAAGGTTAGATTTATGGTTAGGGTTAGGTTTTGTGTTATACTTAGGGTTAGGGTTAGGGTTAAGTCAAGGGTTAGTGTTAGTGTTTGGTTTAGGGTTATAGTTATGTTTAGGGTTAGTGTTAGGGTTAGCATTAGTATTGGGTTTAGGATTAGGGTTAGGGTTAGGTTTTGGTTTAGAGTTATGGGTATTGTTTGAGTTAGGATTAGGTTAGGGTTAGTGTTTCTCTTAGGGTTAGGGTTAATGTTAGTTTTAAGGTTAGTTTTAGGATTGGGATTAGGGTTTGGTTGAGATTTAGGCTTAGGGTAATAGGTTGACAATTCATGTTAGAGTTAGGTTTAGGGTTACTGTTAGGGTTAGGACTAAGGTTAGGGTTAGGTAAGCATTAGAGTTAGGGTTAGGTTAGGGTTAGGGATATGGTTTGTGTTATGGTTTGTGTTAGGGTTAGGGTTAGATTAAGGATTAGTGTTAAAGTTAGGGTTAGGGTTAGTGTTAGGTTTAGGATTAGGTTTTGTGTTTGGGTTATGGTTAAGGTTATGGTTAAATTTATGGTTATGATTAGTGTTAGGAATAGGTTTATGTTAGGGCTAGGGTTAGGGTTAAGTTTAGGGTTAGGTTAGGTTTAGGGTTAGTATTAGGGTTTGTGTTAGGGTTTGGGTTAGTGTTAGGTTTATGTTTAGGATTAGGGTTAGGGTTAGTGTTAGGGTAAGGTTTAGGGTTGGGGTAAGTTTTAGGGTTAGGTTAATTGTTACTGTTAGATTTAGTGTTAGGATTAGTGTTAGGGTTAGGTTAAGGTTAGGGTTAGGGATAGGTTTAGGGTTAGTTTTAAGTTTTGGGTTAGGGTTAGGGTAAGTGTTTGTGTTAGGGTTAGGGTTAAGGGTGAGCGTTAGGGTTAGATTATGTTCAGGGTTATGGTTTTGGTTAGGGTTTTTGTTAGGGTTAAAATTAGACTTAGTGTTAGTGTTAGGGTTGGGGTTACTTTTAGAGTTCATTTTAGGTTTACGATTAGGATTAGTGTAAGGTTTAGGTTTAGAGATTAGGTTAGGGTTGGGCTTAGTGGAATGGTTAGGGTTACGGTTCGTGTAAGGTTATGCTTAAAGTTAGAGTCAGTGATATTGCTAGGTTTAGGTTTAGGTTTAGGGTTAGAATTAGGTAACGGTTAGCATTGGGGTTAGGTTTAGGGTTAGGGTTAGGGTTAGGTTTAAGGTTAGGGTTAGGGTTAGTGTTAGGGTTAGTGTTAGTGTTAGGGTTAGGGTAAGGTTTAGTGTTAGGTTTAGTGTTAGGTTTAAGTTTAGGTTTATGTAAGGGTTAGTGTTAGGGATAACATTTGGGTTATGGTTAGATTTAGTGTTAGGGTTCGTGTTAGGGTTAGGGTTTGTGTAGTCTTACGGTTACAGTTAGTGTTAGTTTTGGTGTTTGGGTTAGTTTTAGGGTTAGCGATAGCGTTCAGTTTAGTGTTAGGGTTAAGGTTAGGGTTTTCGTTAGGGCTAGTTTTAGTGGTAGGTTTAGGGTTAAGGTTAGGGTTTGTGTCAGTGTTAGGTTTAGTTTTAGGTTTAGGGTTAGTGTTAGTGTTAGTGATAGTTTTATTCTTAGTGTTAGGGTTAGGGTTAGGGTTAGGTGATAAGCTCAGTGATAGATTTAGCATTAGGATTAGTGTTGAGGTTAGTGTTAGGTTTAGGCTTAGTGTTCTGGTTAGGGTTAGTGTTAGGTTTAGCTTTTCAGTTAGGGTTAAGTTTAGGATTAGGTTTAGTGTTATTAAGAGTTAGATTTAGGGTTAGATTTCTGGTTAGGTTTAGGATTAGTTTTAGACTTAGGGTTAGGGTTAGGGTTAGAGTAGTGTTAGGTACAGGGTTAGGGTTTGTGTTAGGGTTAGGGTATGTGTTAGGTAAAGGTTTGTGTTAGGGTTAGAGTTAGGGTTAGTTTTAGGGTTAGGGTTTGTGTTAGGGTTATGGTTAGGATCATGGTTGGTGTTTGTATTAGTTTTAGGGTAAGGTTTAGTGTTAGGTTTAGTGTTAGGGTTAAGGTTAGTGTTTGGGTTAGGTTTAGGGTTACTGGTAGGGTTAGGGTTCGTGTTAGGGTTAGGTGTTAAGTTTAGTGATAGATTTAGGATTGGGGTTAGTGTTGGAATTACAGTTAGGTTTAGGGTTAGTGTTACAGTTAGGGTTAGGTATAGGGTTTTTGTTAGGATTTTTGTTAGGTTTAGGGTTAGGTTTAGGATTACAGTTAAAGTTAGTGTTAGGGTTAGTGTTTGGGTTACAGTTAGGGTTAGCATTAGGTTTAGAGTTAGGATTAAGTTTAGAGATTGGTTTAGTGTTATTAAGGGTTAGGTTTAGGATTAGATTTCTGGTTAGTGTTATGGTTAGTTTTAGATTTAAAGTTAGTTTTAGGGTTAGGGTTAGGATTTGTGTTAGGGTTAGGGTTAGGCTTAGTGTAATTATTAGGACTATGTTTAGGATAGGGTTAGGGTTAGGATTAGTGTTAGTGTTAGGTGTTTGTGTTAGAGTTAGTGTTAGGGATATAGTTAGGGTTAGGGTTTGTGTTAGTGTTAGAGTTACGGTTAGGGTTATGGTTATGTTTAGGGATGGGATTGGCGTTAGGGTTAATAAATGTTATGTTTAGGGTTAGGGTCAGTGCTCGGGTTAGGTAAGGGTTAGGGTTCGGGTTATGTTTGTTTCAGGGTTATGGTTTAGGTCAGGGTTTTTGTTAGGGTTAGGGTTAGAGGTTGTTTTAGGATTAGGGTTAGGGTTATGTTTAGGTTTAGTGTTAGGGTTAGGTTTAGGGTTTGGTTTAGTGTTAGGCTTCCTGGTATGGTTAGGGTTAAGGGTCATTTTAAGGTTTGGGTTAGTTTTAGTGTTAGGATTAGCCTTAGGTTTAGGTTACAGTAAGGTTAGCATTAGGGTGTGGTTAGGGTTTGGAGTATGGTTGGGTTAGAGTTTGTTTTAGGTTTAGTTTTAGGGTTAGGGTTAGGTATAGGATTAAAGTTAGTCTTAGTGTTAGGGTTAGTGTTAGGGTTACAGTTAGGTTTAGGTTTAGTTTTAGGGTTAGGTTTAGGTTTAGTGATAGGTTTAGGGTTAGGGTTAGTGTTAGTTTTAGTGTCAGGGCTAGGGTTAGGGTTAGGGTTATTTTTAGGATTAGTGTTAGTTTTAGAGTTAGGGTTAATGTTCATTTTAAGGTTAGGGTTAGCGTTAGGGTTAGGATAAGTGTTCAGGTTAGAATGTGGATTACGGTTAGATTTAGAGTTAGGGTTAGGGTTAGGTTTATGAGTAGTATTAGGTTTAGGTTTAGGGTTAGGTTAGTATTTGGGTTAGGGTTAGGGTTAGGTAAGGTTAGGGTTCTGTTTAGGTTAGGGTAAGCATTATGTTTTGGGTTAAGTTTTGTGTTAGAGTTAGGGTTGGAGTTAGTGTTACTGTTAGGATTTGGGTTGAGGTTAAGTTTACACTTAGTTTTGTGGTTAGGATTAGTGTTAGTGTTAGGGTTAGGGTTTGGGTGAAGATTTGGGTTAGTGGTATAATTAGGTTTAGGGTTCATGTTATGGTTATGGTTAGTTTTAGGTTTAGTATTAGTGATAGGGTGATGTAAGGGTTTGCATTAGGTAGGGTAGAGTTACATTTGGAGTAGGGTCTGTTAGTATTATTGTTAGACTTAGGGTTAAGGTTAGAATTATAGTTAGGGTTAAGGTTAGTGTTAGGGTTCGTGTTAGTGTTAGGGTTAATTTAGGTTTAGGGTTCGTGTTAGGGTTATAGTTAGGGTTAGCGTTAGGTTTAGTGTTAGGGTCAGGTATAAAGTTAAGTTTAGGGTTGAGGTTAGTGTTACCATTAGGGTTCAGGTTAGTGTTAGAATTAATGTTTGGGTTAGGGTTAGAGTTAGGTTTAGGTTTGGTGTTAGTGTTAGTGTTAGGGATTGGGTTAGGTTTAGGGTTAGGTTTAGTCTTAGGATAGGGCTCGACTTAGCATTAGGGTTAAGGTTACATTTAGGGTAATGATACTTTTAGGGGTAGGGTTCAGGTTAGGTTTAGGGTAATAGATAGGTTTTTTTAAGAGATAGTTCTAGGATCAGGCTGAGGATTACCATTAGGGTTAGTGTTTGGGTTTTGATAATGGATAGGTTAGAGCTAGGGTTAGGGCTAGGTTTATAGTTAGAGTCAGGGCTAGGGATAGGGTTAGGTTTAGGGTAAGGGTTGGGGCTAGGTGTAGGGTTCGAGTTAGGTTTAAAGCTAGGGTTGGGTCTTGGATTAGGGCTAGGTTTTGGGTTACATTAGGGCTCTTCTTAGGGATAAGGCTAATGTAAGAACCAAGGTTATGATTAGGGCTAGTTTTAGGGTTACTTTTAGGACTCAGTCTAGTTTTAGGGTTAGGTTTAGGTTTAGGGTGATTTTTTTGAGCTAGGGTTAGTGTCAGAGTCAGTGCCATGTTTTGTTTTATGATTAGGGATAAGACTCAAATTAGGGGTAGGCTAAGGGGTAGATGTAGGGTTAGGATTTTGTTTAGGTTAATGTTTAGGGTTATTCCTATGGCTCAGTTTTGTTTTAGGAATAAAGCTAAAGTTAATTGTAGTTTTATGATTGGCATTGGTGTTACTGCTACTGATAGGGTGAGTTTAGGATTAGGAGTAGGTTTAGAGTTATGGTTAATTCTAGATTTAGGGGTATGGCTAGTGATAGAGCTAGGATTAGGGCTAGTGTTTTGGTTATGATAAAGAATAGGGTTAGAACTAGGAATAGGGCTATGGCAAGAGTTAGAGTTAGTCTTAGAGCTAGAGTTTGGGTTAGGGCTAGGGCTAAATTAGGTCTAGGAATTGGTCTAGGGTTAGTGTAAGGCATAGGCCTAGGATTAGGGCTAAGTTTATGGTTAGGTTTAGGGTTAGGTTTAGGGGAAGGGATGCCTGTTTGATTTCCACCTCCATTTCCATTTACCCATAGGTGTCAAAATGAAGTTAAACCTTAAAATACAAAGTGTTCATGATAGTGAACCATTAAATGGAGAAGAACATACCTTGGGAGCATAGTAAGGCTAGATAACAGATGACTCCTGCCCAGTATCAAAGAAATTTGAACAAAACTAACTCTCACCCTATAATGACCTCCAACCCTAGCCCTAGCCATAACACTAAACCTAACATTAACCCCTAAACTGATTAGAGAACCATTGATCCTAAAATTCTCACACTTGGGGAGACTTGTGGGGCAAGCTATGTGATGAATCCAACACAGCATCAAACAAATCTGACTAAATAATTATGGGAAGTATTTCAGTACATGCATATTTTCCTGTTTTCTCCTAAAGAGCTCTACAATTAAGTTGTTTTTGCATGATTAAGCATAAGCCTACTTTTACTAGGAACATACCAGAGTCCCTACAGAGGACTGATGGAGTTGTGAAGTTTCAAGCAGCTAGCACAAACCCTGTTTGATTTTCAACTCCATTAACTATCCTGTATAGGTCAAAATGAAGTGAAATCTTAAAATACAAAATGTTTCTGATACCGAACTTGTGATGGAGAAGGCCTAAACTGGGGAACAGAGTAAATAGAGCTGAAAGATAAATCCTGCCAAGAATCAAAGAATTTTGAATAAAACTAACTCTAACCCTAACACTAGCTCTAACCTTAGCTCTTCCCCTAACCTTAAAATTTTTATGAAAACTTTGACCATAGAATTTCCAAACGTGGGCAGCCTAGTGGGGAAAGCTAAGGGATGAATGCTGTGCAGTATCAAAAAATCTGTCCAAAAAATTGGTGGAGTATATCAGTACATGCATATTTCCCTGTTATCTTCTAAAGGACTCTTGTATAAAGTTGTTTTTACATGCTTCATCTTAGGCCTACTGTCACAAGAACAAACCAGAGATTGCTTACAGAGAATTGATTGAGTGTGAAGTTTCAAGCAGCTAGCACCAATGCTATTTGATTTTCATTTCCATTTCCATTTACATGTATAGGACAAAATGAACTGAAACTTTAAAATACAAACTGTTCCTTACAGTGAACCATTGAACCTAGGAGGCCCAAACAGGTGGAGTATAGTAAGGATAGGAGAAAAATGAATCCTGCCCCGTTTCAAAGAAATTTGAAAAAAAATAACTCTAATCCTAATACTATCTCTAACACTAGCCCTAACACTATCTTTAACACAAACCCTAACCTGATTGAAAAATGGATAATCCTAGAAGTCCCAATCTTGGGGAGCCTAGTGGGCTAAGCTATCAGCAGAATCCTATGCAATATCAAACAAATATGAGCAAGTAATTGAGGTGGTATTTCAGTTCATGCATGTTTCTCTGTTTTCTGCTAAAGGGCTCTCGAATAAAGTTGTTATTGCCATCTTCATTTTAAGGCTAATTTCACAAGGAACAAACTAGAAAGATACCACAGAGAACTGATTCAGTGTTTGAAGTTTCAAGCAGCTAGCACCAACCCAGTTTGTTTTCAACCTCCATTTTAATTTACTTATATAGGTCAATATGAAATGAAATCTTAAAATACAGAGTGTCCCTGTTAGCAAACCATTGAAATGAGAACGCGCAAAACTGAAGAATATATTGAGGCTAGGTAAAATATGACTCCTTCCGAGTATCAAAGAAATTTGTACAAAATTTACTCTCACCCCAACACTACATCTAACCCTAGCCCTAACGCTAAAACTAACACTAACCCTAACCTGATTAGAGAACCATTGATCCTAGAAGTCCCACACATTGAGAGCTTTGTGGGGCAAGCTAAATAATGAGTCCTATTCAGTATCAAACAAATCTGACAAAATAATTATGAGAGGAATTTCAGTGCATGCATATTCCCTTCTTTCTCCTAAAGGATTCTATGATAAAGTTGTTTTTGCATGTTTCAGCTTAGGCCTACACTCACAAGAAACATACCAGAGTATACCCCCAAAAGAATTGAGGGTGTGTGTGCAGTTTCAAGAAGATATCATAAACTCTGTTTGATTTCCAGGTCCATTTACATTTACTTGTAAACATCAAAATGAAGTAAAATGAAAACATTAACTGTTTTAGACACCAAACTGTTGAACCAAAAGGCCTAAATCTGGGAAATAGAGTAAGGTTAGTTAAAGATGAATCCTGGATTGTATCAAAGAAATTTGAATAAAGTAACTGTAAATCTAATACTACCTCTATACTGAGCCCTAATCCTAAGACTAAACATTAACATAGCCCTATCCCTGACACTAAATTTAACCCTAATTTTAACTGTAACCTTTGCCCAAACCCTAGCTCTAACTTTATCCATTACCATAACTAATCCTAACCCTAATGCTAAACATAGCCCTAACCCTAACATTTACCCTAGACCTACTTTAACCCTAACCCTCGTCTTATCCCTAAATCTAGCTCCAACCACAACACTTAACCTAAACCTAACCCTAAACCTGGGCCTAACCATAACCCTAACACCAACACTAGCTCTAATCCTACCTAACCATATACATAGCCCTAAACCTAGCTGTAATCCTATTTTTTACCCTAAACTTAAGCCTCACCCAAATGCTAAAAACAGGATTAAACCTAACTGTATAGCTATCCCTAAGGCTATTCAAAACCCTAAACCTATCCTGAACCCTAAACCTAACCATATCCATTACTCTGAACCTAATACTAATTTGAGCCTTAACTCTAAACCTTAATTGAAACCAATCCCTAATCCTGACCCTGACTGTAATAACACACCTAGCTCTAAACCTGACCTTTACCCTAAACCTAACCCTTACAGTAGTCCTATTCATAACCAAACCCTACAACTACACTTAAATGTAAAGCTAGACGTTATATTAGCCCTAGCCTTAATCCTAGACCTAGCCCAATCACAAACCCTCATCAGAGCCATAAACCTAGCCTTAATCCTAACTGTCACCCTTACCCTAACCCACGACGTAATCCTAACCATAACCCTAGCCCTAAATTTAACTCTAACTCCATCCATTACCCTAAATATAACCCTTATCCTAATGCTAGCCCTAGTACTAACCCTAAGTCTATCACTATCCACAAAAATATCAATTACCCTGAAATGAACATGAACCCTAAACCTAACCCTATCTTTACCCTTACCTTAACCCTATCTCATATTAGAGCTTTAACCCTAATTTCAAAACTAAACCAAGCCATAACACTGACCCTGATCCTAATAATTCCCCTAGCTCTATACCTCACTCTTAAACTCTACCTAAACCTTATAATAGACCTAGCTGTAAACCTTTCCCTAAAACTATCCGTTACTGTAACCCTAGACCTGACTTTAGACCTAGCCACAATTCTAGCCCTAACTCTAACACAAACCCTCATCCAAGGTATAAATCTAGCCTTAATCCTAACCCTCACCCTAACCCTAACCCAAGACCTAATCCTAACCATAACCCTAGCCCTAACCTTAACTCCAACTGTATGTATTACCCTAAACATAACCCTTATCCTAATGATAACCCTAGGACTAAACCTAACCCTATCACTATCCCCAAAACTATCAATTACCCTAAATCTAACCTGATCCCTAAACCTAACCAGTAAATATTTTCCTAAAATTATCGCTAACTGTAACCATAGACCTGACATTAGCCCTAGCCAAAATTATAGTCCAAACCATAACAGAAACCCTAGCTCTTATCATAGCCCTAAACATAGCCTTAATTACAATCCTAACCCAAACTCTAGGCCTAACCCTGACACTAACCCTAGCACTAATTTAGCCATATCCCTAACCCTAGTCATAAGTCTAATTCTAACTCTCACATTAGACCTTTTACTTATTCTAATCCTTACCGTAACCCTAATCCTAGGCCCAATCCTAGCTCTAAACCTTGCCCTATCCTTTGCTCTAGCACTAACCTTAGACAAAATCTAACTCTAAATTGAGCCCTAACCCGAAGACTAAGCCAAACCCTAACACTAGCCCAAACCATAACACTAATCCTAAAACTAGCCCTATCCCTATCCCTAGCCCTAAAACAAAACTGAGCTATAGCTATAACCCTAACCATTAATGTAAACAAAGCCCTAACCTTAAACCTAGCCCTAACCCTAACCTTAATATGAGTTGTAAGCCGAACCCTTAAACTAACTCTGAACCTGACACTGACCCTAATAATAATAGCTATAAACATCATCCTAACCCTAAACATTACCCCAACATTAACTCTAGCCCTAAAACCCTAAAACTAGCCCTAAACTTCACAAAATAACTTACATTAGCCTTATCCCTAACTTAACACCAAACCTTGCCCTAATCTTAGCTTTAACCCTAGCCCTATTCATAACCATAAACTAGCCCTAAACTGATCTCTAACTCTATTCATTACCATAACCATAACCATAACCCTAAGGCTAACCCTAGGCATGAACCTTAACATATCCCAATCTTAACCCAATCTATTACCCTGAACCTAACCTGAAACTAAACTTAACAACTTAACACTATCATTACCCTAACCCTAACCCTAACACTAATCAAGCCCTAACATTAAAACTTAACCTATCCCAATACCCAACCCTGACCTTGAACCTAATAAAACCCCTAGCTCTAAACTTGAACATAACCCTACACCTAACCTTTACCCTAAACATAGCCATAATCCTAACCCTAAAACTATCTTTAATCATAATTCTGGACTGGAAATTAGCCCTAGCCCTAATCCTAGTCCTAAACCTAAAACAAACCCTAGCCCTCATCCTAGCCATAAACTTAATTTTAATCATGACCCTAACCCTAACCCTAACCCTACTGCTATTCCTAATTCTAACCCTCACCTATATCTGTAGCTATAATGCCATCTCTTACCCTAAACTTAACACTAACCCTAATTCTAGGCTTAAACAAAACAATAAACCTAGCCCTAATCCTAGCAATAATTTTGCCCTATCTCTAACCCTAACACTAACCCTAGACCTGAGACTCACTCTAATTCTCATCCTATACCTATCCCTAGTTCTAACCCTGTCCCTTATCATAACCCTTTCCCTAGCCCTAATCCTTGCCCTATCCTTAGTCCCAGCCCTAACCCTAGATCTAACCCTAACTCCAAATCTAACCCTAACACAAAGCCTAAGCTTAACATATACACTATCCCTAAACCTAACCCTAGGACTAAACCAAAACCAAGCAATAGCCCTAACCATAAACATTAACTTAAACCAAACCCTAGCACTAAACCTAGACCTATCCGTAGACCTAATTCGAGTTCTAACATTAACTTTAAAACTAACACTGACCCTGACTCATATCCTAACACTCAACCTAGCTCTAAACACTGCCATAACCCTAAACCAAATGCTAAGAATAACCCTAACAAAAATTCGAGTCCTATCCCTAACCCTAAAATGAACCCTGATCTGACTCTTATCCATAGCTCAGAACCTAACCCTTACGCTAAAAATAACCCTAAACCTAAACAGTTCTAACCCTCACCCTAACCCTAACTCAAAATATAATCCTAGCCATAACCCTAGCCCTAACCTTCATTCTAACTGTATCCATTACCCTAAACATTACTCTTACCCTAATGTTAATCCTAGGCCTAATCCTAACCATATCAATATACCCCAAACTGTCAATTACTCTAAACCTAACCTGAACTCTAAACCTAACCTTATCATTACACTAATGCTAACCCTAATGCTAACTTGAGCCTTAACCCTAAACTCAAACCTAAACCAAAGCCCAACACTGACCCTGATATTAATAATTCCCCTAGCTCTAAACCTGAATATTACCGTATACCTAATCCTTACCCTAGACTTAGACATAAACCTAACCCTAAAGCTATCCATAATCATAACCCTAGACCTGACTTTAGCCCTAGCCATAATCCTAGCCCTAACCCTAGCACAAAACCTAGTCTTTATCTTAGCCCTAAACATACCCTTAATTATAACCTTAACCCTAACCCTAGGTCTAAACCTAACACTAACCATAGCCCTATTCTTAGACCTAATTTAGCCCTATCACTAACCCTATCCCTATCCCTAGCCCAAAGACTAACTCTAACTCTCACCATAGCCCTTACTCTAGTTCTAACCCTATACATTACTGCAAGCCTAATCCTAGCCTGAACTGTAGGTCTAACGCTAGCCTTATACATATCCCTGGGCATAACCCTAGATCTAAACCTAACTATAAATCTAACCTTAACAATAAGCCTAAGCCTAAACCTAACCCTAGCCCTAACCCTAAGGCTAATCCTAAAACTAGCCCTAACCCTAGCCCTAGCATAAAACAAAACTGAGCCATAGAACTAGCCCTAATCCTTAACATAAACCAAGCCCTAATCCTACACCTAGCCCTAAACCTAGCAATAATTTGAGTCTTAAGCTGAACCCTAAAACTTATCCTCACTATGACTCTGCGCGTAACACTAACCATAGGTATAAACATCACACTAACCCTAAACCTCAACATAACACTAGACCTAGTCTTAACCCCTAACACGAAAATTAGCCCTAATCATAACCCTAGAACTTACATCAGGTGTAACCCTAACCCTAGCCCTAACTTAACCCAAATCCTAGCCCTATTCCGAGCCCTAACCCTAGTTTTAACCCTAAACCTAACTCTAACCTTATCACTCATTCTAACCATAACCCTAGCTGTAACACTAGCTCTAACCTTATCCATTACCCTAACCATAACCCTAACCCTAATGCTAACCCTAGACCTAAACCTAACCCTATCCCTAATCTTCACCCTATCCATTAACCTAAATCTAAGCTGAAACCTAAACCTAACCTATCATTAAGCTGATCCTAATCTTAATGCTAATTCGAGTTCTAACTATAAACCTTAACCTATCCAAAACACTAATAGTGACCATGACCCTAATAATACCCTTATCTCTAAACCTGACCCTAACCCTAAACCTAATGCATACACAAGGCGTAGCCATAAACCTAACTTTAAACCTTTAATCATAAACCTAGACCTGAAATTAACCCTAACCGTAATCCTATCCCTAAATCTAGCCTTAATCCTAACCAGAACCATAACAGGATCCCTAACCCTAATTCTAACCCTCACCCTATCCCTAAACCTAACTATAACCCCATCCCTTACCAAAAACCTAACCATAACCCTAAACCTAACCCTGACCCCTGCACTAACCCTAGGCCTAATACTAACACTAAGCCTAGCACTAGTCCTAGCCCTAATTTAATCCTATCCTAACCATAACTCTAGCCCTAAGACTAACTAGAACTCTGGCCCTAGCCCTAGCCTTAGTTCTATCCTTAGCCCTATCCTAATTCTAGATCTAAACCTAACTCTAAATCTAAACCTAACTCTAAATTTAACTGTAATCATAAGCCAAACCAAACCCTAACACTACCCCTAACCATAATGTGAATCCTAAATCTTGCCCTGGCCCTGGCCCTAGCCATAAAACAAAACCAAGCCATATTCCTAATGAAAACCCTTAACCTAAACCAAACCCAAACCTTACACCTAGCCCTAACCCTAACTTTAAAAATTGCTCTGACCCTGGCACTGATTGTAACATTAATTCTAGCTCTAAACATCACCCTAACTTAAATTAACCCTAACACTACTCCTAGCATTAACCATAACCCTAAAACTAGCCTTAACTGTAACCCAAGTTCATGCATTAGTCATTGTCCTAACCCTAGCATTAACCCTAACACAAATCCTACCTGGATCCGAGCCGTAAACCTAGCTTTAACCCTAATCTAAACCCTAACACTAGACCTAAACCTAACCCTAACCCTAGCCCTAACCCTAGCTCTAACCTTATCCCTTACTCTAAGCCAAACCCTAACCCAAATGCTAACCCTAGTCCTAACCCTAATCCTTACCCTAACTTCAACTCTAACCATATTAATAGTCTTAACCCTAGTCCTAATTCTACCTCTAAACCTAACCCTGCCCCTCATCTTACCCTAAAAGTAATTCTAGGTCTAAATGTGACCCTAAACCTATACCAAAACCTATCACTAGACATACAGGTAAACCTATACTTATGCCTAACCATAACACTACACCTAGACCCAAAGCTAATCCTAAATATAGCTATAACTCTAGCCCTAGAGGTAAACAGAATCCTAGTACTAGCCCTAACAATAACATTTAACCTAAACCAAACACATACCTAGACCTAACATTATTCTAAATTCTGGCTCTAACCCTAAACCTAAGCTTATCCCGAACACAGACTCTGATCCTAACCTTAAACTAGCTTTAAAAATGATACAAACCCCAAACCTAGATCTAACACTAGACCTAGTCATAACCCTAAACCTAAAACTAGCCCTAAACATAACCCTAACTTTTACATTACCCATAGTCCTAACCCTAGCCCTAAACCTAACACAAAACCTAGAGCTAATCCTAGGCCTAAACTCAGCTCGAAGCATAAACCTAAGCCTAGCCCTATCCCAAACCCTAACTCTAACCCTAACCCTCTCCTTAGACCTAACCCTATCTCAAAGTCTAACCCTTACACTAAACATAACCCTAGGCCTATCCTAAATCATAATCCTAACCCTCGCCCTAATCCTTACCTTAAACCTAGCCCAATCTTTAGCTCTAACCATATACATTATTCTAACTCTACTCCTAACCCTGATTAAAACCCTATCCCTAACACTAAACCTAACTCTTACCATAATTTTGCACTTAGAACTAAACCTAAACCTAACCCTCTCACTAGCTCTAACCGTAGCTAAAACACTAATCATTATCTTAACTTAACCATAACCTTAACCATAGACTAACATTTTCCATAACCCTAACACCCTAAACCAAAACCTAGCACTATTCCTAAACCTAACCCTAATCCTAGACTTAATCACAACCATAACCTAGCCCCAACACTAGCTCTAAAACTATCCATTAAACTAAACATAACCCTAAACCTAATGCTAACCCTAACCTGATCGCTTACACCTAACCCATCAGTTACCTTAAACCTTAAGAAAACCCTTCCATTACCTTAACTCTAAACATAATCCTAATGCTAATTCAAACCCTAAATACATAACCTTAATGTAAACCAAACACTAACCCTGACCGTGACAGTAATAATTCTAGCACTAAAGCTGATCTTTAACCTAAACCTAACCCTTACACTCAACTAGCCATAACCTAACCCTAAAACTATCCTTAACCATAACCCTAGACTTAATATTTTCCCTAGCCCAAGTCCTAGCCCTAACCCTATAAGAATACCTACCCCTCATTCTAGCCCTAATCCTAGCCTTAATCCTAAACTTAACCATAACACTAGGCCTAATCCTAATTCTAACCCTCACACTATCCCTAAAACTAACAATAACACCACTCATTCCCCTAAACTTAACCCTAACCACAGTGCTAACCCTAACCCTAGCCCAACCACTAGGCTAACCCTAACACTAAACCTAGTCCTAATCCTAGCCCTATTTTAGACCAAACTCTAACCCTCACCCCAAGCCTAACACTAAGAATAACTCTAATTCTCAACCTAGACATATGCCTAGTTGTAACCATATTCCTTACAATAACCCTAATTCTAGCCCTAACTCTAGCATGAGCCCTAACCCTAGATCAACCCTAACTCTAAATCTAAACCTAAACCTAAGCCTAAACTTTACTCTAACACTAATCTTAACCCTGATGCTAATACAAAATCCAGCCTTAACCCTAGTCCTACCCCTAAAACAAAAATGAGCCATTGCCCTAATCATAAGCCTTAACCTAAAACAAAACATAACCCTACACCTAGCACTAACTTTAGCCCTAATTAGAGTCCTAAACCTAACAGTAAAACTAATCATGACCCTGACACTGATCCTAAATATAACCCTTGCTCTAAACATAACCCTAACCCTAACCCTAAAACTGGCACCAATTGTAACACTAGTTCATACATTAGCCATAGCCCTAACCCTAGTCTTAACCAAACACAAAACCTAGACTTTATTTGAGACATAACCATAGTTTTAAACCTAAACATAACCCAAACCTATCCCTAAACCTACCCCTAACCCTATCCAGAATCTTAACCATAACCCTAGTCTTATCACTAGCTCTAACACTATCCATTACCCTTACCCTAACAATAACCCTAATATTAACCTTAGGCCTAACCCTAACATTATTGCTAACCCTAACATNGGCATATCTCTAAACCTAGCCAAAACCCTAAGGTTAACACAAGCCCTAACACTAGTACTAACACTATCCTTTACCCTAAACATAAACCTAACCAAAAATGTAACCCTAGGCCTAACACTAATTCTATCGCTAACACTAACTCTTTCTATTACTCTAAACCTAACCTGAACTCTAAACCTAACACTATCCATTACTTTAACCCTAACCCTAATGCTAATTTGAGCCCTAACCCTAAACCTTATCCTAAACCAAACTCTAAAAGTCAGCTCTAAACCTGACCTTTACCCTAAATCTAACTTTCCACTAGACCTAGCCATAAACCTAAAGTTAACACCAGTCCTAACCATAACCAAAGACGTGACATTAGCCTTAGCCCTAATTCTATCTGTAACCCTAACACAAACCCGAGCTCTAAACCTAGCCTTAATCCTAACCTGAACACTCACCCTTTTGCTATACCTCATTTTAACCCTCACTCTAGCCCTGAACCTAGCCATAACCTTATTCCTTCCGTTAAAACTAACCCCAATCCTAACACTAACACTAACCCTAATTCCAGCCCTAACCATGGGTCTAACCCTAACACTAAACCTTGTGCTAATCTAGCCCTAATTGAGCCCTAACCCTAAGCAAATCCCAAACTCTAGCCCTAAGAATAACTCCCTCAACCTAGCCCTATTTCTATTTCTAAACCTGTCCATTAGCATAACCCTAACACTAGCCCTAACCTTAGATCAAGCTGTAACTCTAAATCTAACCCTAACCTTAAGCCTACACCTCACCCTACCACTAGCTGAAAACTATCGCTAATCATAAAATTAAACCTAACACTAGCCCTAGCCCTAAACAAAACCGAGCCATTACCCTAACCCTAAAATAACCTAAACCAAACCCTAACCCTACAATAGCCATAACCCTAGCTCAAATTTGAGTCCTAGGACTAAAACTAACCCTTAAACTAACTCATATCCAAACACTAACACTAGCTCTATATATCAACCTAACCATAAAGCAAATGCTAACACCATTCCTAGCCCAAACCCTAACCCTAAAACTAACCCTAATAATAACCGTAGTTCTTACATTAGCCATAGTACTAACTCTAGCCCTAACCTCAAAACAACACAAAACAAAAAGCCCGAATCTGAGACCTAAATCTAGATTTAAACCAAACCCTAGCCCTAGCACTAAACCTAACCCTAAACCTAGCTCTTAGCCTAGCTGTATCCCTATCCCTTATCCTAAGCCAAACCCTATCCATAATGCTAATCCTAGTCCTAATCATAATCCTTAGACTAAATCAAATACTAACCCTATTACTAGTCCAAACACTAGCCCTCATTCTAGCTCTAAACCTAACCCAAAACCTTACCCTAACCTTCACCCTTATTCTGACCATGACACTAATTATAGGTCTAAACCTGACCCTAACCCTAAACTGAACCCTGAAACTAGTCCTACCAGGAAACTTTTACATAAACCTAACACTAACACTACCCCTAGACCTAAACATAATCATAAATCTTGTGATAACTCTAGCCCTAGACCTAAACAAAACTTAGTACTAGCCCTAAAAATAACACTTAACCTGAACCAAACAATAACACTACCCCTAGACCAAACCCTACTCCTGATTCTGGCTTTCATCCTAACTCTAATCTGAACACTGACCCTGACACTAACACTAAACCTAGCTCTAAATCTGACTCTAAACCAAAATCTAAACCTAACACTAGAACTAGCTATAACCGTAACCCTAAAACTATCCCTAATTATCATCCTAGATCTTACATTATCCACAGCACTAACCCTAGACCTAAACCTAACACAAAACCTAGTCCTAATCTAAAACCTAAAACTTCTGTAAGCACAACCGTAACCCTAAACCTAGCTCTAACCCTAAGCCTAACCCTCACCTTAGACCTAAGCATAGCTCAAAGCCTAACCTTCGGCCTAAACATAAACCTAGCCTTATCCCTAACAATATTCCTAACCCTAACCCTTACCCTAATCCTATATATTACACTTATGATAACCTTATTCCTAATGCTAACCCTAGGCCTAACCCTAACCCTGTCACACACCCTAAATCGTTCCATTACCTTAAACCTACCCTGAATCTTAAACCTAACCCTATTCATTACCCTAAACCTAACTATAACCCTAATGCTCATTTGAGCCCTATCCCTAAATCTTTACCTAATACAAACCGTAACCCTGAATCTGAACCTAAAAATACCCCTAGATCTAAAACTGACCCTTACCCTAAACATAACACTTACACTAGACTAAGACATAGACCTAATCCCAAATCTACTCCTAAATGTAACACTAGACCTGACATTATCCCTAGTACTAATTCTAGACCTAACCCTAGAACAAACCTTAGCCGTCATCCTAGCCCTAAACCCAGCCTTAATCATTACTTTATCCCTAATCCTATCCCTAATCCTAATTCTAACCCTCACTCTACATCTAAACCTAGCTATAACACATCCCTTAACCTAAATGGAACCCTAAACCTAGTCCTAATGCTAGGCCTAATCTGAACACTAAACCTAGTTTTAATCCTTGCCCTGATTTAGCTCTATCCTTAAAACTAACCATAACCCTAGCACTAAGACTAACTATAACTCTCTCCCTAGACTTATCCCTAGTTCTATCCCTATCATTTGTGATAACTCTAAACCTAGCCCTAACCCTTGCCCTATCATTAGACCTAGCCCTAACAATAGATCTAACCCTAACTCCAAGTCTTAACATATCCCTCAGCCTAAGCCTAACACAAACACTAGCCCTGACACTAACGCTAATCATATAACCTAGAACTAAACAAAACTGAGCAATAGAGGCTGAGTATGTGGCTCAAGCGGTAGCGCATTAACCTGGCATGCACGGGGTGCTGGGTTTAATCCTCAGCAACAATAAAAATATAATTTTAAAGAAAGATGTTGTGTCTACCAAAAACTAATAAAAATAAAATAAAATTTCCTCTCTCTCTCTCTCTCACTCTCTGTCGCTCTCTCTCTCTCTCAAAAAAAAAAAAAAGAGCAATACTCCTAACCTTAAACCTTAACATAAACCAAACACTAACATTACACCTAGACCTAAACCTAGACCTTATTCAAGTACTAACCATAACCTTAAACTAACCCTGACCCCGAATCATATCCTAACACCCACCCTAGGTGTAAACACTAACCTAAACTTAAACCGAACCCTAACAGTAACCCTAGCCATAATTCGAGTCATATCCCTAACCTTAAAACTAACTCTGATGCTGACTCATATCCTAACAGTCACCCTAACTCTAAACACTGCCCTCTCCTTAAACTGAACCCCCACAGTAAACCTAGCCCTTATTTGAGTCCTAACCTTAACCCTAAAACTAACACTGTCTCTGAATCATATCCTAATATCCTAATACTAACCTAGCTATAAATATCACCCTAACAATAAACCTAACCCTAAAACTAGACCTACCCCTACCCTAACCCTAATTGTAACCCTATTTCTTACATTATCCATTTCCATAACATTAGCCCTAACCCTAACACAAAAATTAGCCCTAATCTGAGCCCTAAACCTATATTTAACCCTAACCCTAACCCTAACTCTAGCCCTAAACCTAGCTCTAAACCTATCCCTTACCCAAAGCAAAACCCTAACACTAAGCTTAACCATGGACCTATACCTAATCCTTAAGCTAACCAAAATCCTAACCCTATTAATAGTCATAACCCTACCCTCACTATAGCTCTAAACCTATTCCAAACCCTAATGTTAATTCTGACCATTATTTTGACCCTAACACTAATCCTAAGTCTAAACATGTCTCTAACCCTAGACCAAACCCTAAAACTAGCCCTAGACATAAACGAAATCCTAAATCTAGCCTTAACTCTAGTCCTAGACCTAAAAAATGGTATCCCTAGCCCTTAAAGTAACCCTAACACTAACCCTAGCCATAAGCCAGTCCCTAACCCTTCCCTTACCCTAGCTCTTATCCTATATGTTACCTCAAGCCAAACCCTAAAACTAAAGCTAACCCTAGTCCTAACCATAATCCGTAGCCTAACCCAAACACTAACCCTATTATTAGTCCTAACCCTAGCTCTCATTCTAGTTCCTGCCCTAGCGCCAGTCATTGTAACTGTATTCAGTGTGACCCAAACTCCATTCTGACCTTAGAGGGCAAATGTTTCATCTTTTGAGCTGAGAAAATAGCAACTCTGTGTCCATCCACTGACTTGATTCTTCCCACAGCTAGGATCTAAGTCAACCTAGGATGGGCCAGCAACAGCAACATCTGACCTTGTCACCAATCTATCAATACTGTTTACTGAACAACTGTACTTAAGGACCAAATCAACTCCATCAAAGGGGTCAATGATTATGATACATGTTTAAAAAAGAATTTGCCTTAAAATGACATTATCTGGAAGTCATTAAACAATCAGTCTTAGTCTCCTATTCTGAACTTTCTCAATGACTCAGCCCTAATGTAAATATCTCCACATACTATAAGTAACTGTATGTATCTCTGAGATTTAACAGCATACTATTTCTGTACCATAATTGTTGTGGATCTACTCATCATCATTATGCATCAAGAACAAGAACTATCTTGTCCTTTTTCTTCCATTACAGAAATATGTCCACAATCCCTAGTTATAGTTACTCAATGTATCTTATAAGCAAAAATCTCAACAAATGAAAATATATATTTTAATTGCTTATTTTCTTTTTTTTATTAAATTTTTTATTGTTGGCTGTTCAAAACATTACATAATTCTTGATATATCATATTTCGCACTTTGATTCAAGTGGGTTATGAGCTCCCATTTTTACCCCAAATACAGATTGCAGAATCACATCAGTTACACATCCATTGATTTACATATTGCCATACTAGTGTCTGTTGTGTTCTGCTGCCTTTCCTATCCTCTACTATCCCCCCTCCCCTCCCCTCCCCTCGCCTCTTCTCTCTCTGCCGCCTCTACTGACATTCATTTGTCCCCCTTGTATTATTTTTCCCTTTCCCCTCACTTCCTCTTGTATCTACTTTTGTATAACTCTGAGGGTCTCCCTAACCCTAACCCTGAAACTTATACTGACCCTAACACTAACCGTAGATATAAACCTGACCCTAACCCAAACCTGAAACGTAACATTAGCCCTACCAGTAATCCTATATTTAAACCTAAACCTAACACTAGTCCTAGACCTAAACCTAATCCTAAATCTAGCCATAACTCTAGCCCTAGACCTGAACAACAACCTTGCCCTAGCCCTAACAATCACCCTTAACATAACCCAAACCCTAACCCTACTTATAGACCTAACCCTAGTACTAATTCTAGCACTAACCCCAACACTCACTCTAACCTGAACACTGACCCTGACCATAACATAAACCTAGCTCAAAAGCTCACCCTAACTGAAAACCTAATCCTCACACTACACCTAGCCATAACCCTAACCCTAAAACTAGCCCTAATCATAACCCTAACTCTTAACTACCCATGGCCCTAACCCTAGACCTAAAATAACACAAAACCTAGCCCTAATTATAGGCCTAAACCTAGCCCTAAATGTAACCCTAAACTAACCCTACCCATAAACATAACCATAACCTTCCCCTTAGACCTAACCCTAGCTCAAAGCCTAAACTTTACCCTAAACACAACCCTAGCCCTATCCCAAACCCTAACCTAACCCTAGCCATAATCCTAAACTTAACCATAGCCCTAACCATAGCTCTAATTCTATACACTACCATAACCCTAGCCCTAATCCTAACCATAACCATAGCTCTAACCCTAGCTCTAATCCTATCCATTACCTTAACCATAATCCTAACCCTAATTCTAACCTTACCTTAACCCTAACCCTATCACAATCCATAAACCTATCCATTACCATAAAACTAACCTGTACGCTAATCCTAAGCCTATTCATTACCATAACCCTAACTCTAAAAATAACGCTAGTTAAAGCCCTAAACCTAAACCTTAAACTAAACTGAACCATAAGCCATACCCTGACCTTAATAATACATCTAGCTCTAAACTTGACCCTTACCCTAAATCTAACCCTTACACTACACCTAACCATAAACATAACCCTAAATCTATCCCTAAGTGTAACCCTAGACTTAACCCTAGACAATTACCCTAACACAAACCCTAGCTCTAAACCTTATGCTAAGCAAAAAACTAACCCTAACAATAGACAAAACCTAAAACTACCCATAACCATAACCCTAGCTCTTGCATTACCCATACACCTAACACTAGCCCTAAACCTCACATACAACCTAGACTTAACCCTAGCCCTAAACCTAGAACTAAGCATAATCCTAAACCTATTTCTAGCATTAACCTTAACCCTAACACTGGTTCTGGCCCTAATCCTAACTCAAACTCTAATCCTTACCCTAAACATAACAATAGCCCTAAACCTCAACCTAACCCTATATCTAGCCCTAATCCTAACTGTAACCATAGCACAAATTCTAGCACAAACTCTATTAATTCCCTTAAACATATCCCTAACCCTAATGCTAACCCAAGCCGTATCCCTAACCCTAAACTTAACAGTAGCCGTGACTCTATACCTAACTCTCAACCTAGACCTAACCCTAGCTCAAACCCTAACACTTCTGCTAAACCTAACACTAACACTAACCCTAGGCCTATCTCTATTTGTAGCCAAAACCCTAAGGTTAACACAAGCCCTAACACTAGCACTAACCCTATCCTTTACCCTAAACATAAACCTAAACAAAATGCTAACCCTAGGCCTAACCCTAATCCTATCACTAATACTAATCCTATCTATTACTCTAAACCTAACCTGAACTCTAAACCTAACACTATTTATTACTTTAACCCTAACACTATTGCTAATTTGAGCCCTAACTCTAAACCAGACTCTTACCATAATAATACACAGAGCTCTAAACCTGACCTTTACCCTAAACATAACTTTCCACTAGACCAAAACATGAACCTAAAGTTAACACTATTCCTAACCATAACCCTAGACATGACATTATACCAAGCCCTAATCCTAGCTCTAAACCTAACACAAACCCTAGCCCCCATCCTAGCCCTAAATCTAGCCTTAATCCTAACCTGAACACTCACCCTATTCCTATACCTAATTTTAACCCTCGCCGTAGCCCTGAACATAGCCATAAACTCCTCTATTCCCTTAAAACTAACCATAACCCTAACACTAACACTAACTCTAATTATAGCCCTAACCATGGATTTAACCCTAACACTAAACCTAGCGGTAATCTAGGCCTAATTTAGCCCTAACCCTAATCAAATCCCTAACTCTAGTCCTAAAAATAATTATAACTCTCAACCTAGCCCTATTTCTATTTCTAAACCTCTCCATTACCCTAACCCTAACACTAGCCCTAACCATGGCCCAAACTTCAGATCAAATTATAACTCTAAATCTAACCCTAACCTTAAGTCTAAACCTCAACCTACCACTAGCTGAACAGTATCGCTAATCATAAAACTAACCCTAACCCTAGCCCTAGCCCTAAAACTAAACCGAGCCATTACCCTAACCATAAACCTAACCTAAATCAAACCCTAAACTTACAACTAGCCATAAACCTAGCTCAAATTCGAGTCCTATGGCTAAAACTAACCCTTACCCTTACTCCTATACAAACACTAAACCTAGTTCTATATATTACCCTAACCATACAGCAAATGCTAACACCATTCCTAGCCCTAATCCTAACCCTAAAACTAACCCTAATATTAACACTAGTTCTAACATTAGCCATAGTCCTAACCCTAGCCCTAATGCCAAAATAAAAATAGCCCTATTCTGAGCCCTAAAACTAGATTTATTCCTAACCCTAGCCCTAGCCCTAAACCTAACCCTAACCCTAGTTCTAAGACTAGCTGTATCCCTATCCCTTATCCTAGACCAAACCCTATCCATAACGATAACTATAATCCTAGTCGTAATCCTTAGCCTAAATCAAAGAGTAACCCTATTATTAGACCAAACCCTTGCCCTCATTCTAGCTCTAAACCTAACCCAAAACCTAACCCTTACCTTCACCCTTATTCTGACCATAACACTAATTATAGGACTAAAACTGACCCTAACCCTAAACTGAGCCCTGAAACTAGCCCTACCAGTAAACATTTACCTAAACCTAACACTAACACTAGCCCTAGACCTAAACCTAATCCTAAATCTAGTCATAACTCTAGCCCTAGACCTAAACAAAAACTTAGTTCTAGCCCTAACAGTAACCCTTAACCTAAACCAAACAATAACACTACACCTAGACCTAACCCTACTCCTGATTCTGGCTTTCACCCTAACTCTACTCTGAACATGACACTAACACTAAACCTAGCTCTAAAAATGACTCTAAACCAAAATCTAAACCTAACACTAGACTATCCATAACCCTAACCCTAAAATTAGCCCAAATTCGAACCCTAGATCTTACATTACCCATAGCACTAACCCTAGACCTAAACCTAACACAAACCCTAGCCCTAATCCAAGGCCTAAACCTACAGTAAGCATAGCCCTAACCCTAAATCTACCCCTAACCCTAAGCCTAACCCTCACCTTAGACCTAAGCATAGCTCAGAGCCTAACCTTTGGCCTAAACATAACCCTAGCCTTATCCCTAACAATAACCTAACCATAACCCTAACCCTAACACTAACCTTAAACCTATATATTACCCTTATGGTAACCCTATTCCTAATGATAACCCTAGGCCCAACTCTAACCCTATCACAAAACCTTCATTTCTCCATTATCCTAAACCTACCCAGAACCCTAAACGTAACTCTATTCATTACCCTAAACCTACCTCTTACCCTAATGCTCATTTGAGTCCTATACCTAAATCTTAACCTAATACACACAATACACTGACCCTGAACCTAAAAAATACCCCTAGCTCTAAAACTGACCCTTACCCTAATCATAACACTTAAACTAGACTAAGGCATAGACCTAATCCAAAATCTACTCCTAACTGTAACAGTAGACCTGACATTATCCCTAGTAATAATTCTAGACCTAACCCTGCAATAAACCCTAGCCCTCATCCTTGCCCTAAACCTAGCCTTAATCATAACTGTAACCCTAACCCTAGCCCTAATCCTAAATCTAACACTCACTCTACCTCCAAATCTAGATATAACACATCCCTTACCCTAAACTTAACCCTAAAACTAGTTCCAATGCTAGGCCTAAGCTGAACACTAACCCTAGTTCTAATCCTTGCCCTGACTTAGCCCTATCCCTAAAACTAAACATAAGCCTAGCCCTAAGCCTAACTCTAACCCTTGCCCTAGCCTTATCCCTAGTTCTATCCCTATTATTTACCATAACCCTAAACTTAGCCCTAACACCTGCCCTATCATTAGACCTAGACCTAACCCTAGATCTCACCCTAACTCCAAGTCTTAACATAACCCTCAGCCTAAGACTAACACAAACACTAGCCCTGACCCTAATGCTAATCATATAACCTAGGACTAAAACAAAACTGAGCAATAGAAGCTGAGGAAGTGACTCAAGCTGTAGCTCATTCACCTGGCATGCACAGGTGCTGGATTTGATCCTCAGCAACAATAAATATATAATTTTAAAAAAAGATGTTGTGTTCACCAAAATCTAAAAAAATAAAAAAATATTTAAAAACTCTCTCTCTCTCTCTCTCTCTCTCTCTCTCTCTCTCTCTCTCTTTCTCTAAAAAGTACTGAGCAGTACTCCTAACCTTAAACCTTAACATAAACCAAACCCTAACACTACACCTAGACTTAACCCTAGCCCTAATTCGAGTCCTAACTATAACCTTAAACTAACCCTGACCCCGAATCACATCCTAACACTCACCCTATGTCTAAACATCACCCTAAAATAAAACTGAACCCTAACAGTAACCCTAGCCATAATTCGAGTCATAAACCTAACCTTAAAATTAACCCTGATGCTGACTCATATCCTAACAGTCACCCTAGCTCTAAAGGCCACCCTCACCGTAAACTAAAACCTAACAGTAATCCTAGCCCTTATTTGAGTCCTAACTCTAACCCTAAAACTAGCACTGTCTCTGAATCATATCCTAATACTATCCTAGCTATAAATATCACCCTAACATTAAACCTAACACTAACACTAGACATACCCCTACTCCTAACCCTAATTGTAACCCTAGTTCTTACATTATCCATTGCCATAACATTAGCCCTAACCCTAACACAAAAATTATCCCTAATCTGAGCCATAAACCTAGATTTAACCCTAACTCTAGCCCTAAACCTAGCTCTAAGCCTATCCCTTACCCAAAGCAAAACCCTAACCCTAATGGTAACACTAGACCTATCACTATTCCTTAAGCTAACCAAAATCCTAACCCTATTAATAGTCATAACCCTACCCTAACTCTAGCTCTCACCCTATTCCAAACCCTAATGTTAAACCTGACCATTATTTTGACCCTAACACTCATCCTAGGTCCAAACCTGGCCCTAACCCTAGAAGAAACCCTAACACTAGCCCTAGACATAAACCAAATCATAAATTTAGCCTTAATTCTAGCCCTAGACCTAAACAAAAAATGATCCCTTGTTCTTAAAGTAACCCTTAACCTAACACAAACACTAACCCTACCCCTAGATCTAAACCTAGTTCTAATTCTGGCTGTAACCCTAACTCTAACTCTAACCCAAACACTGACCCTGCCTTTAAGAGTAAACCTACCTCTAAACCTGACCCTAACCAAAAATCTAAACCTAACACTAGACCGAGCCAAAATACTAACCCTAAAACTAGCCCTAATTATAACCCTAGCTTTTACATTTCCCACAGCCCTAACCCTAAGCCTAAACCTAACACAAAACCTATAGCTAATCCTAGGCCTAAGCATAACCGTAACCTTAACCATAATCTAACACTTGATTAGTTCTAACCCTAGCTCAAAGCCTAACCCTTATCCTAAACATAAACCTACACCTATCCCTAAATATACCCCTAACAGTACCCTCATCCTAAAATTAACCCTAGCCCCAAACCTAGCTCTAAACCTACCCATTACCCTAAAACTAACCCTAAAATGCTTGATAACCCTAGGGCTAACCCTAACCCTAAACCTAACCAGAAAACTAACACTAGACCTAACCTAAGCCTCATCCTTGGCATAGACCTAACTCTAGCTCAATCCCTAACCCTTACCAAAAACATAAACCTAACCATTGTCCTAACCCTAAACCTCAATTTAACACTAACCATAACCCTATGCCTACATCTAACCTTATCCATTACTCTAACCCTAACCCTACCCCTAATGATAATGGTAGCCCTAATCCAACCCTAACCCTAACCATATTCTGCTCTTATCCCTAGACCCATCTCTAAACCTAACCCTCGCCCTAGCCCTAACCCTAGCTCAAAACATATCTCTTATACTAAACACAACCCTAACACTAAACCATAGTTCTAACCTTAACCCTATCCCTAACTCAAAACCTACTCTTGACCATAATCATAGACCTAACCTTAGATCTAACCCTATCCATTATCCTAAACATTACCCTTACCCTAATGGTAACCCTTGGACTAACACAAACCCTATCACTAAACCTAACCATATCAATTACCGTAAACCTAACCTGAACATTAAACAAAAACCTATCATTACCCTAATCCTACCTAATGCTTATATGAGCCCTAATGCTAAACTCTAACCTCAACCAAACTCTAACCTGATCCTGACCCTAATAATTCCCCTAGCTCTAAACCTGTCCCTTAACCGTAAACCTAACCCTTACACTAGACCTAGCGATAAACCAAATCCTAAAACTGTCCTCTCCTCAACCGTAAACCCACACCTTACATTAGTCCCAGCCCTAATTCTAGTCCTAACCCTAACAAAAACCCCAGCCCTTATCATAGCCCTAAACCTAGATTAATCATAACCCTAACCCTAACCTTAGCTCTAACCCCAATACTAACCCTAGCCCTAATCTTAGCGCTAATTTCAACCTATCTTTAAACCTAACCCTAACCCTAGATCCAAAAATAATATAACTCTCACACTAGCCCTATCCCATGTTCTAAACCTATCCCTTAACGTGACCCTAACCCTAGCCCTAAATTTAGTCCTAACCCTTGCCCTATCCATAGCCCAAGTACGAACCTTAGATCATAATCTAAATCTAACCCTAAACTGAAGCATAAGCCTAACCCTAAAACTATCCCTAACCCTAACACTAATCCAAAATATAGCCCTAATCCTAGCTCTATCCCTTAAAAAAACCGAGCCATAAGCTCTTTCCCTAACCCTTAAACTAAACCAAACCCTAAGCTTACACCTACCCCTAACCCTAGCCCTAATTCGAGGTTTAAGCTGAACCCCAAAACTAACCCTGACACTGACTCTGACACTAACACTAATCCTAGCTCCAAACATCACCCTAATCCTAACACTAACCCTAACACAAAACCTAGCTCTAATCTTAAACCTAAAATTAGCCCTAATCATAACCCTTGTACTTACATTAGCAGTAATCCTAACTCTATCACCAACTTAACCCATATCCTAGCTCTAATCCAAGCCCTGACCTGAGCTTTAACTCTAACCCTAACCCTATCCCTAGCCCTAATGCTATACATTACCATAACAATAACCCTAACCTTAATGCTAACCCTAGGACTAAACCTAACACTATCTCTAATCCCATCACTATCCATTTCCCTAAACCTAACATGAACCCTAATTCTAAGCCTCTCATTACTCAAACACTTAACCTAATGCTAATTCAACCCATAACTTTAAGCCTTAATGTATTCCAAACCCTAACCTAGACCTTCACCTTAATAATACCCCTAGCCCTAAACCTGACCCTAACCATAAACCAAAACCTTACACTAGACGTTCCCATAATCCTAACTGTAAAATTGTCTTTAAACATAATTCTAGACTTGAAATTAGCCATACTCCTAATCCTAGCCCTACCCTAAAACAAACCCTAGCCCTCATCCTAGCCCTAAACCTAGCCTTAACCATAACCCTAATCCTAACCCTTATTCCAAACATCACCCTACCTCTAAAATTAGCTATAACACAATCCCTTACCATAAACTAAATTATAAATCTAATCTAATCCTATGCTTAAGCTGAACACTAACCTAGACCGAATCCTAGCCCTAATTTAGCCCTATCCCTAACCCTAACCCTAACCTTAGCCCTAAGACTCACAATAATTCTCACACTATCCCTATCACTAGATCTAATCCTAGCCCTTACCATAACCCTAACCCTAGCCCTAACCAATTCTCAATCCTTAGTCCTAGCCCTAAGCCTAATCCTTAGCCTCACACAAATACTAAACCTAATCCTAATGCTTTTCATAAAACTAGCCCTAAACCTACAACTAGAAGTAAAACAAAAACGAGCTATAGTCCTAACTCTAAACCTAACTTAAACCAAACCCTAACAATACACCTAGACCTAACCATAGTCTTAATTCGAGTCCTAGCCCTAACTTTAAAAGTATACCTGACACTGACTCATATGCTAAACCCACCCTAGCTTGAAACACCATCCTAAACTTAAACCAAAACTTAATAGTGACCCTAGCCCTTATTTGCGTCCTAACACTAACCCTGACCCTGACTCATATGTTAAAACTAACCCTAGCTCTAATATCATCCTAAACTTAAACTTAACCTTATAATTAAACTATGCCTACCTCTAACCCTAATCCTAAACCTAACCCTAATTGTAACCCTAGTTCTTATATAAGTGATTGCCCTAACCCTAGTCTTAACCCTGACACAAAACTAGCCCTAATCCAAACCCTAAACCTAACTTTAAGCTTAACCCTACCCTAACTCTAGCCCTAAACCTAGCTCTAAAACTATCCCTTACCCTAAGTGAAACCCTAACTCTAATGGTAAACCTAGACCTATCCCTAATCCTTAGGGCTAACAGAAATCCTAACGCTATTGATAGTCCTGACCCTAGCCCTCATTTTACCTCCACTCCTATCCCAAAACCTTTCTCTAACCCTGACCCTTATTCTGACCCTAACACAAACCCTAGGTCTTAAACTGACCCTAAACCTATAGCAAATCTTAACACTGGCCATACTGCTAACTTATACCTAAACCTAACCTTAACCCTACCCCTAAGAGTAACTCTAACTCTCACACTATCCATATCCCTAGTTCTAAGCCTATCCATTACCATAACCCAAACCCTATCCCTAACCCATGCCCTATCCTTAGTCCTAGCTATAACCCCAGATCTAACCCTAACTCGAAATCTAACCCTAACCCTAAGCCTAAGCCAAACACTAAACCTAGCCATACCACTAATGCTATTGTGAAAATAGCCCTAAACCTAACACTAGCAGTAAAACAAACTGATCAGTAGCCCTAATCATAAACCTTAACTTCAACCAAACCTTAACACTACACCTAGATCTAACCATAGTCTTAATTCGAGTCCTAAACCTAACTTTACATCCAACCCAGGCCCTGACTCATATCTTAATGCTAAACCTAACTCTAAACACCCTCCTAACCGTAAACTGAAACCTAAATGTAAACCTATTCCTAATTTGAGTCCTAACCCTAACCTTGAAACTGACTCATATCCTAAAACCAACCCTAGCTCTAAATATCATCCTAACCTTAAATCTAAAACTAACACTAGACCTACCCCTAACCCTAACCCTAACCCTAAAACTAACCCTCATTGTAACCCTAGTTCTTACATTAGCCATTTCCTTATCATTAGCCCAAAATCTAACCCAAAAATTATCCCTAATCTGAGCCTTAAACCTAGATTTAACTGTAACCCAAACTCTAGCCCTAACCCTAGCTCTAAGGCTATCGCTTACCCTATGAATAACCCTAACACTAATGGTAGCCCTAGACCTATGCCTAATCCTTAGGATAACCAAAATCCTAACCTTATTAATAGTCATGACTCTAGCCTTCATTCTAGCTCTAATCCTATCCCAACCCTGAACGCTCACCCTGACATTATCTGACCCTAATACAAACCCTAGTTATAAACCTGACACTAACACTAGACTAAAACCTAACACTAGCCCTGGACCTAAACCTAATCCTAAATCTAGACTTATATCTAGCTTTAGACCTGAACAAAAACCTAGTCCTAGGCCTAACAATAACCCTTATCCTAACAGAAACACTAACCCTACCCCTAGACCTAAACCTACTCCTAATTCTGGCTGTAGCTCTAACATGAACTCTAACTCAAACACTGACTCTGCCTTTAACAGTAAACCTACTTATAAACTTGACACTAACTGAAAATCTAAACCTAACACTAGATCTTGGCATAACCCTAACCCTAAAACTATCCCTAATCATAATCCTAGATCTAACATTACCCACATCTTTAACCCTAGGCCTAAACCTAACACCAAATCTAGAGCTAATCCTAGGTCTTAACCTAGCCCTAAGAATAACCCTAACCCTAACCATAGCCCTAACCCAAACCTAACCCTCACCTTAGACCTAACCCTAGCTCAAAACCTAACCCTTATAATAAACATAAACCTAGAACTATCCATGAATGTAACCCTAAACCTAGTCCTAAACATAACCTTAATCCTAGGTCTAAACCTACCCATTACCCTAACCCTAACCCTAACCCTAATTGTAACCCTAGCCTTAACCCTAATCATAATCCTAACCCAAAACAGAAAACTAACCCTAGACCTAACCCTAAACTAATACTCACTATAGACTTAACCATAGATCAAACCCTAACCCTTACCATTAACCTAAACATAATCATAGACTTAACCTTATCCCTATACTTAAATCTAGCTCTGTCCCTAACACTAAAACTACATATAACCATATTTATTACACTAAGCCTAACCTTAAACTTAATTATAACCATTCCCCTAACCATAACCCTAACCCTAAACCTACCGTAATCCTATCCCTAAACATAACCCTGAACCTAAACCTTGCTGTAACACTAACCATAGCTCAGAACCTAAATCTTACACTAAAAATAACACTAACTCTAACCCTAGTTCTAACCCATACCATAACACTAACTAAAGACCTAATCCTAACCATAAGTCTAGCTTTAAACTTAGCTTTAACTCTACTCATTACTCTAATCATAACCCATACCCTAATGCTAATTCAAGGCCTAAACCTATCTCAAAATCTAATCTTAACCATAATCCTAGACCTAAACCTAACTCTAACTCTATCCATTACTCTAAACATAACCCTTTCCCTAATGCTAACCCTAGGCCTAACCGTAAACCTATCACTAACCCCAAATCTATCAATTACCTTAAACCTAACCTGAACCCTAAATCTAAACCTATCATTACCCTAACTGTAACCCTAATGATAATTTTAGCCCTAACCCTAAACTCAAAACTAAAAGAAACCCTAACCATGACCCTCACGCTAATAATTCTCCTAGTTCTAACCTGACCATTACCCTAAACCTAAACCTTACATTAGACCTAACCAAAACCTAACCCTAAAACTATCCATAACCATAACCCTAGACCTGACATTAGCCCTAGATATAATCCTAACCCTAACCTGAACACAAACCCTAGCCCATATTAACACTAATCATAGCCTTAATCATAAAACTAACCTTAAACCTAGGCCTAACATAAAACCAAACTTATCCCTAATCTCAGACCTATCTTAGCCCTATCCATAACCCTAAGCCTAACCCTAGCCCTAAAACTAAGTCCAACTCTCTCCCTAGCCCTAAAACTAGTTCTAATCCTATCCCTTACTGGAATTCTAATCCTAGGCTTAATCCTAGCCATTCCCATATCCCTAGCCCTAACCTTGGATCTAAACTTAACTCTAAATCTAACTCTAAGGCAAAGCCGAAGCCTAAACCTAACACTAACCCTAACCCTAATGCTACTCCTAAAAATAGCCCTAACTCTAGGCCTAGCCCTAATACAAAACCAAGCCATATCCCTAACCCTAACCCTTAACCTAAACCAAACCCTAACCCTACACCTAGCCCTAACCTTAGCACTAATTCTAGTTTTAAGCAGAAACCCACAACTACCTCTAACCCTGATTCTGACGCTAACACTAACCCTAGCTTTAAACATCACCCTAAACATAACCGTGAACATAACACTAGACCTAGCCCAAACCCTAACCCTAACCCTAACCCTAGATCTAGCCCTAATTGGAACCCTAGTACTTACATTAGCCATAACCCTAACCTTAGCCCTAACTTAACACAAAACTTAGCCTAATCTGAGCTCTAAACTGAGCTTTAATGCTAACCCTAACTGTAATCCTAAACCTAGCACTAACTATAAACTTAGCTCGAACCCTAGCTCTAACCCTATCCATTACCCTAACCATAATCCTAATGCTCATGCTAACCTTAGGCCTAAATCTTACCATATCCCTAATCCTAACCCTATCCAATACCCTAAACCTAACTTGAAACCTAGACCTAACTATATCATTACCCTAATCTTAAACCTATGCAAAATCAAGCCCTAAATTTAAACCTTAAACTCTCCCAAACACTAATCATGATCCTGACCCAAACAATATCGTTAGCTCTAAACCTGACCCTAACTCTAAACCTAACCGTTACACTACATCTAATCTAACCCTAAACTATCTTTAACTGTAAAGCTGGACCTGAAATTAGCTCTAGCCCTAATTCTAGCCCTAAACCTAGCCTTAATCTTAACCCGAACCATAACCTGAGGTTCAACTCTAATTCTAAGTCTCGACTCAGCCCTAAAACTAGCTATAACTACATCCCTTACTCTAAACCTAATCATAACCCTAAACCTAAACATAATTTTAAACATAACCATAAACCTTGCCCTAACCCTAGTCCTAACCCTAACACTAAGCCTAGCACTAACCCTAATTTAGTCCTATCCTAACACTAAACTTACCCTTAAGACTAACTCTAGCTCTTGCCCTAGCCCTATCCCTAGTTTTATCCTTAGCTCTATCCCAACCCTGGATCTAAATGCAAATCTAAATTCAAACCTAATTCTAAATTTAACCATAAACTAATCCTAAACCAAACCCTAACACCAGCCCTAACAACAATGCTAATCCTAAAACTTGTCTTATATCTAGCCCTAGCCTTAAAACAAAACCAAAGCCATATCCCTAATGCTAACCCTTAACCTAAACCAAACCATAAACTTACACATAGCCCTAACCCTAATTCTAAAAATAACCCTGACCCTGACACTGATCCTAAAACTTTCCTAGCTCTAAACATCACCCTAACCTTAAATTAACCTTAACACCAGACATAGCCTTAACTCTAACCCTAAAACTAGCCCTAGTCATAACCCAAATTCATACATTAGTCGTTTTAATAACACTAGCCATAACCCTAACCCAAATCCTACCCCTAATTCTAGTCCTAACCCTAGTTTAGACCCTAATCTAAATCTTAACTACCCATAACCCTAATCCTAACCTGAGCCCTTTCCCTAGCTCTAACCTTATCCCTTACCCTAAGACAAACCCTAAACCAAATGGTAACCCTAGTCCTAACCCTAATCCTTAGCATAATTTAAACACTAACAGTATTATTAGTCCTAACCCTAGCACTCATTCTAGTTCTAACTCTAATCCTGATCCTTATTTTGATCCTAACAGTAACCATAGGTCTAAACCCGAACTTAACCCTAAATTAAACCCTAACACTAGCCCTACTGGTAACCCTATTCCTATACCTGACCATAACACTAGATCTAGATCCAAAACTAATCTTAAATATAGCTATAATTCTAGCCCTAGACCTAAACAAAACCCTAGCTCTAGCCCTAACAATAACCCTTAACCTAAACTAAACTCTTACCATACCCTAGACCTAACACTAGTCCTAATCTGGCTCTAACCCTAACCCTAATCCTATCCGGAACACTGACCCTGATCCTAACATTAACCTATCTCTAAACCTGACCTTAACCCAAAACTTTGTCCTAATAGTTGACCTAGCCATAACCCTAACCCTAATACTAGCCCTAAAAATAACCCTAGCCCTAACCTTATTTTAACCCTAATCTTAACCCTAACAGTAGCCCTAACCATAACCATAGTCCTCACCATAGCCCTAAACCTAACACAAACCCTAGCCATAATCCTAGGTCTAAACTTAGCCCAAAGCATAACCCTAACCCTAAACCTAGCCTTAACACTAACACTTGCCTTAGACCTAAACCTAGCTCAAAGCCAAACCTTTACATTAAACATTAACCTAGTCCTATCCTAAACCATAACCCTAAACCTAGCTCTTATCCTAACCTTAATCCTACCTCAAACTTTAGTTCTAAACCTGTCAATTACCCTATCCCTAACACTAAACCTAATCCTAACCATAAACGTATCACAAGACCTAATCATAAACCTAAACCTCACCATAGAACTAACCCTAGCAGAAACATAAAGCCTTACACTAAACCTAATCCTAAGACTAGCCCTAAATCATAACCTAACACTAATCATAACCCTAACACTAAATCTAACACTATCCATTAACCTAAAACTAACCATAACTGTAATGAAATCTCTAGCAATAACCCAAACCCTAAACCCTAGCCGTAAACCAAACCGTAACCATAAATATATCACTACACATGAATGTAAAACTAATACTCGCCCTAGCCATTACCCTACTCAAATACTAACCCTTACCCTAACATAACCATAACCTTAGCCCTAAACCTAACACTTACCATAAACCAAACCCTAGCCCTACCTTAAACATAACTCTAATTTTAGACTTAATACAAACCATAACCTTGCCCTAACCATAGCTCTAAATCTATCCAATATACTAAACATAACCCTAACTTAATGCTAACCTTAACCCTATTGCTAAACCTACCCATCCATTACCCTAAACCTTAACTGAAACCTAACCCTAACCCTATCCATCACCCTAACCCTAAGCCTAAACCTAACACTAATTCAAGCCCTAAACCTAAGCTTTGACCTAAACAAATGTTAACTCTGACCCTAACCCTAATAATACCTCTAACTCTAAACCTGACCCTTACCCTAAACATAGCTCTGACACTAGACCTAGCAATAACCTAACCCTAAAACTATCCTTAATTATAACTCTAGACTTGATATTGGCCCTAGCCTAGTTCTAGAACTGAACCTAAAAGAAACCCTAGGCCTAAACTTAGCATTAATCCTATCCTAAACACTAACCATAGCCCTATTGCTAATTCTAACCCTCACCCTAGACCTAAAGCTTGCTATAACTCCACCCATTAGCCTAAACTTAATCCTAACCCGATTGCTAATCCTAAAACTAGCCCTACCCCTAGGCCTATCCCTAACACTAACCTTAGCCCTAATCCTAGCCCTATTTTAGCTCTAACCCGAAACCTAACCCTAAGCCTAGTCCTAAATCTATATCTAACTCTCATCCTAGCCATTTCCCTAGTTCTAACCCTATCTCTTACCATAACACTAATCCTAGCCCTAACCCTAAACCTGGATCTAATCCTAACTCTAAATCTAACCCTAAACCTAAGCCTACACCTCACCCTAACACTAGCCCTAACCCTAACACTAATTCAAAATCTAGCCCTAACCCTAGCCCTAGCCCTAAAACAAAACCAAGCTATACCCTAAAACTAACCCTGACCCATAGAATTCAAGATGAAGTGAAACCTTAAAACACAAACTGTTCCTGACAGTGAACCTTGAACTGAGAAGGCCCAACCTGGGAAACATAGTAATGCTAGATAAAAGATGAATCCTAACGTGTATCAAAGAAATTTGAACAAAACTAACTGTAACCTGAACATTAGTTCTAATCCTAGCCCTAACCCTAATCCTAAATCTAAGCCTTTCATGTTTATAGAGCTTGATAATAAAAGTCCCAAATTTGGGGTGCCTAGTAGGGCAAGGTAACAGATGGATCCTGCAGAGTATCAAAAATTCTGACCAATAATTAGGGAAGGTGATTCAGTACATGCCTATTTCCCCAGTTTTCTTATAAAGTGCTCTTGTATAAATTGTTTTTTCATGCTTCAGCTTAAGGTACTTTCACAAGGAACAAACCAGAGCATGCCCACAGTGAAGTGATTGACTGTGTAAAGTTTCATGCAGCTAGCAACAACCCTGTTTGATTGACAGCTCCATTTCCATTCACACCTATAGGCCATAATGAAGTGAAAACTAAAAATTCAAACACTTCCTGACACTGAACCATTGAATCTTGAAGACCCAAAACTTGGGAAGCCTACTAATGTTGGTCGAAGGTGAAGCTTGTAAAGTATCAAAGTTATCTGACCAAAAAATTTCAGAGCTCATTCAGTACATGTCTATTTTATTTGCTCCTAAAGCACACAGAGATAAAGCTGTTTCTTTCTACTTCAGCTTAGGGATACTTCACAGGAGACAAACCAGAGAATGTTCACTGAAAACTGATTGAGTGTTTGAAGTTCCAAGCACCTAGCACAAACCCTGTTTGATTTCCAGCTTCATTTACATTCACACCTATAGGGCAAAAATATGAGAAACATGAAAATTGAAACTGTTCCTGAGAGAAAACCCTTTTATGTAGGAGGCCCAAACATTTGGAGTATAGTCAAAATAGGAAAAAAGTGAATCCTGCTCAGTATCATAGAAAGAAAAAACAAAACAAAACAAACAAACAAACAAAAAACCTAACTCTAATCCTAACACCTGGTCTAAACCTAGTCCTAACATTAAGTCTAATCCTAAACCTAATGTGTTTAGAGAAACTTTGATCATAGAAGTTTCAAAATTGGGAGTCTAGTGGGGCAAGCTTACACATGAATAATAGGCAGTTTCAAAGAATTCAGTCAAAAAATGGGGGAGATATTTCAGTACATTCATATTTCCCTGTTTTCTCTTAAAGTGTTCTCAGATAAATTTGTATTGCATGCTTCAGCTTATTGCTAATTTCACAAGGAACAAATAAGAGAGTGCCCAGAGAGAACTGATTGAGTGTGTGAAGTTTCAAGAAGTCAACACCAATCTTGTTTGATTTCCAGCTCTATGTCCATTTACCCATGTAGGACAAAATGAAGAGAATCCATAAAATACAAATTGTTCTTGTCAGCAAAGAATGGAACTGAGAAGGCCGAACTTTGGGGAACATAGTAAGGCTAGGTAAAAATGTATCCTGTCCAGTATCAAAGAAATTTGAAGGAGATGAGTGGGGCAAGCTAACAGATGAATCCTGCCCAGTATCAAAGAAATCTGACCAAATGATTGGGGGAGGTAGTTCAGTACATGCATATTTTCCTGTTGTCTCCTAAAATGCCCTCACATAGTGTTGTTTTTGTACGCTTCATATTTGGGATACTTTCACAAAGAAAAAACAAGAGCATCCTCACAGAGAACAGATTGAGTGTGTGAAGTTTCAAACATCTAGCAAAAACCCTGTTTGATTTCCAGCTCCATTTCCAATTACCCATAGAGGTCAAAATGAAGTGAAACCTTAAAATAATAACTGAAATACTGACAGACAACCAGTGACCCTAGAAGGCCCAAACCTGTGAAACCTACTAAGGCAAGGTAAAAGATAAATCCTGCCTTATATCAAAGAAATTTGAACAAAACTACTGTAAACATAACACTAGATCTATCCTTAATCCTAACCCTACAGCTCTCCCCAGCCTGTTTAGAAAACCTTTGATCATAGAAGTCCCAAACTAAGGGAGCCTAGCGGGGCAAGCTAACAGATGAATCCTGCGCAATATCAAAGAAATCTGAGCAAATAAATGGGGGAAGTGTTTCAGTACATGCATATTTCCTTGATTTCTCCAAAAGTGCTCTGGGATAAAGTGGCTTTGCATGTTTCAGCTGAGGGCAATATTGACAAGGAACAAACCAGAGAATTTCCACAGAGAACTGATTCAGTGTGTGTAGTTTCAAGCAGCTAGCACCAACCTTGTTTGATTTCATGCTCCATTTATCTTCAACAAAATAGTTCAAAATAAAGTGAAACCTTAAAATACAAACTGTTCCTGACAGCAAACCATTGAACCAAGAAGGCCCAAACCAGGGAATACTGTGAGGCTAGATAAAAGACGAATACATACCAGTATCAAAGAAAATTGAACAAAACTGACTCTAACCCTAACACTAGGTTTAAACCTAACCCTTACCCTAACCATAAACCTAAACCTAATCTGTTTTGAGAATGTTTTATCATAGAAGTTCCAAATTAAGGGAGCCTAGTGGGGCAACCTAACAGATGAATCTTGTGCAGTATCAAAGAAATCTGACCAAATAATTTGGGGAGGTAGTTCAGTATATGTATATTTTTCTGTTGTGTCCTACAATACTTTTGGATAAAGATGTTTTTGCATGCTTCATCTTTGGTAAACGTTCAAAAGTAAGAAATCAGAGTGCTCACATAGAACTGATTGAATTTGTGCAGTTTTAAGCAGTGAGCACCAAACCTGTTTGATTTCAAGTTCCATTTCCATTTACCCATATAGGTCAATATGAAGGAAACCTTAAAATACAAACTGATCCTTACAGCAAACCATTGAAGGGTTAAGGCCCAAACCTGGGGAAAATAGTAAGGCTAGGTAAAAGAAGAATTATGCCAAGTATCAAATGAATTTGAACAAAACTCACTCTAAATCTAAGACTAGATGTAACCCAACCCTAATCTAATTCTAACCTGTTTAGAGTACCTATGATCATAGAAGTCCCAAATTAGTGAGCCTAGCAGTGCAACTTAACAGATGAATATTGTGCAGTATAAAAGAGATTTGATTAAAAATTGGGGGAGGTATTTCAGTACATTCATATGTCCCTGTTTTTTTCTTAAAGTGCTCGTGGATAAATTATTTTTCATGCTTCAGCTTAAGGTACTTTCACAAAGAAAAACCAAAAAGTGCCCTCAGAAAGCTGATTGAGTGTGTGAAGTTTTATGCAGCTAGTACCAACCCTGTTTGATTTCTAGCTTCATTGCATTCACACCTATAAGCCATAATGAAGTGAAACCTAAAAATTCAAATTGTTCCTGACACTGAACCATTGAAACTGAAGGCCCAAACTTGGGCAGCCTACTAAGGCTAGGTCAAGGATGAATCCTTTATACTGTCAAATTAATCCAACCAAAAAAAATTGAAGCTCTTTCAGTACATGTGTATTCTTCTTGCTCCTAAAGCAAATAGAGATAAAGCTGTTACATTCTACTTCATCTTAGGGCTACTTCCATGGCAAACACCAAATTATGCTCACTGAAATATGATGGAGTGTGTGAAGTTTCAATCAGCTATCCCAAACCCTGTTTGGTTACCAGCTTAATTTCCACTCACCCCTATAGGTCAAAAGGAATAGAAACATAAAAATTGAAACTGTTCCTGAAGACAAAACATTTTGTTTAGGAGTCACAAACATTTGGAGTATAGTTAAAATAGGAAAAAAGATGAATCCTGCACAGTAACATAGAAATTAAAAAAAAAAAAAAACTAACTCTTACCTTAACACTAGGCCTAATGCTAGCCCTAGCACTAACACTAACACTAACCTTAACCTGTTTAGAGTCCCTTTGATCCTAGAAGTCCCACATTGGGGAGCCAAGTTGGGTAGGATAACAGATAAATCTTTCACAATATCAAAGAAATCTGACCAAATAAATGGGGAGGTAGTTCAGTACATGCATATTTCCCTGTTTTATCCTAAAGTGCTCTCACATAATGTTGCTTTGCATGCTTCAGCTTAGGGCTACTTTTACAAGGAATAAACCAGAGAGTGCACATAGAAAACTGATTGAGTGTGTGAGGGTTGAAATAGCTAGCACCAACCCTGTTGGATTTCCAGCTCCATTTCCATTTACAGAATAGGTCAAAATAAAATGAAAACTTAAAATACAATCTGTTCAGGAGAGCAAATCCTTGACCCAAGAGGCCCAAACCTAGAGAATAGAGTAAGATAGGTAAAAGTTGAATCCTGCCCAGTATCGAAGAAATTTGAAAAAAAAAAAAAAAAAAAAACTAAATCTAACAAAACACTAGCTGTAACCCTAGCCCTAAACTAACACAAAATCTAACCTAACCTGTTTAGAAAACCATTAATCATAGTAGTCCCCAAATAAAGGAGCCCAGTGGGGCAAGCTAACAGATGAATCCTGTGCAGTATCAAAGAAATCTGAACAAATAATTGGAGAGGTATTTCATTAAGTGCATATTTCCCTGTTTTCTCCTAATGTGCTCTTGGATAAATTATTTTTTCATGCTTCAGTTTAAATACTTTCAAAAAGAACACCCAGAAAGTGCCAACAGAGAGCTGATTGAGTTTGTGAAGTTTCAAGCAGTTAGTAGTAACTCTGTTTGATTTCCAGCTCCATTTTCATTCACATCCATAGGCCATAATAAAGTGAAACCTAAAAATTCAAACTGTTCTTGACAGTGAACTGGCAAATCTTGAAAACCCAAACTTGGGGATCCTACTAAGACTAGGAAAATGATTAATTCAGTACAATATCAAAGTAATCCATGCAAAGAAAATGAAGCTTGCTCCTAAAGTGCTCACAGATAAAGCTGTTTCTTTCTAATTCAGCTTTTGGCTACTACCACAAGAAACAAATGAGAGAATGTGCAATGAGAACTGGTTGAGTGTGTGAATTTTCAAGCATCTAGCACAAAACCTGTTTGAGTCCAGCTCCATTTCCATTCACCCCTATAGGGCAAAATGAAGTGAAACATGAAAATTAAAACTGCTCCTGAGAGCAAACCCTTTTACCTATGAAGTCCAGTAATGGGGAGCATACTTAGAATAGAAAAAAAGATAAATCATGCCTAGTATCCAAAATGTTGAAAAAACTAACTCTAACCCTATCATTAGTTCTAACACTTGAACTAACTCTAACAATAACACTAAGCAAAACCTGTTAAGAGAACTTTTGATCATAAAAGTTTTAAACTTGTGGAGACTAGTGGGGCAAGCTTACAGATGAATCCTGCATAATATCAAAGACATTTGACCAAATAATTGGCTGAGGTATTTCAGTACATGAATATAGCCTGTTTTCTCCTAAAGTTCTTTTGGATAAAGTTGTTTTGGATGCTTCAGCTTATTGCTAATTTGACAAGGAAGAAAGCAGAGAGTGCCCACAGATTACTGATTGAGTATGTGAAGTTTCAACCGGCTAGCACCAACCCTCTGATTTCCAGCTCCATTTTCATTTACCCATATAGGTCAAAATGAAGTGAGACATTAGAAACAAACTATTCCCAACAGCGAACAATTGAACCAAGAAGGCCCCAAACTTGGGCACACAGAAGGCAAGGTAAAAGATAAATCTCCTCAGTATCAAAGAAATTTGAACAAAACAAACTCTTAAATATAACACTAGCTCTAAAGCTAGCCCTAACCCTAACTGTAACATTAACATGTGTTTAGAGAATCATTGATCCTAGAAGTGCCAACCTTGGAGAGCCTAATGGAGCAAGCTACAAGATGAATACTTCACAGTACCAAAGAAATCTGATCAAATTATTGGGGGACTTATTTCAGTACATACATGTTTCTATGTTTTCTAATTAAGGGCTCTCGGATACAGTTGTTTTTGCATGCTTCAACTTTGGCCTTCCTTCAAAAGAAAGTAACCAGAGAGTGCCCACTGAGAACTGATTTTGTGAAGTATTAAGCACCTCCTGCCAACCCTGTTTGATTTCCAGCTCAATTTTCATTCATATCAATAAGCCATAATGAAGGGAAACCTTAAAATACAAACTATTCCTGACAGTGAACCATTGAACCGAGAAGGCCCAAACCTGTGAAGCATAGTAAGGCTAAGTAAAAGGTCAATCCTGCCCAGGATCATAGAAATTTTAAGAAAACTTGGGCCACATGGGTGCTTTCAGCTCAGATGGAAGGCTCGGCTGTGCAATTTCTCTGGGTGCAGATAGCAGTGTCAGCCGCATGGGTGCTCTCTGTGCAGACTGAATGAAGCACAGAACACAGAGGCTTAGCTTGAGAGTCAACAGACGGAGCTCTGGACCCAGCACAAGGTCACTCCAGAACCACCCACCTCACAAAACACCATACATGGGTAATAGAATAAATCCATCTTGCAAATCCTTACTCATTATCTATCAGTGGGCGTGGTTACCAGCTGGGTTCTGCAGCTTATCAGGTAACCAGTTTCCAATTCCCTACCTCCAGCGGTGATAACTCAAGATTTTTCTCACAAGCTTTTGGGGGGTGTAGCTATCAATGTGGAACAGAAACTGTACAGGCAACTGGTTTCCAATTAAGATACTAAGAGTAGGAAGGCTCCAGGTAGAAGCTCAAGCCCTCTCACCCTGGCTACCTCCACCACCCCGAGCACAGAGACTTAAGCTAGGAATAGACAGCTCCACCTACTGCAAGAAAAGAAAGAGTCCTGAGAGACTATTTTTTCTTACTTTTCTTCTCTTGCTCTTCTCATCCATTCTCCTCTACCCTTTCCCTCTCGTCCTCACAACCTCAACATATGTGAAACCAAGAAATTTCCATGAAATTGGACTTTAAGAACTGAATCACTAGAATACTATAATATAGAGGAATTGAAGAGGCCCCACCTCACCACCTCTTTATTTGCTCTTATTTTCTTTCTCCATCTCTTTCTTTCTTTCCTTGTTATCTTTTCTTCTTTTTTCTTTCTCCCTCTATCCTACTTTCAGCCTCCTAACTTTTACTATTTATATATAGGGTAATTTTATGAATAGAAATAAGGAGTTTGAATTTGTAACTTCTTCCATAAATTGCCCTTATCTATTCATTGGAGTTCTCCTCCAAATTTGCTAAGTTAGATTAATCACATTCCCTCATTCCTTTCCCCCTTAACATAGCATCCTATACCTGAACCTCAGTTCTCTATACACCACCAGAAATGGTATGCCTTTTATTAGACTAATGACTATATTCTAAATAATAATAATTGAAGCCAACATCTGTAGACACAGAGTCTAAATATAAATGTATTTATAATGGTTCAGCTTAGGTTTTGGGTTAGGTTTAGATTTAGGGTTAGGTTTGATCTATGGTTAGGGCTGGGGCTAAGGATAGGGCAAGGGTTAGGACTAGGGTTTGGGTTAGGTTGAGTATTTTGGTAAGGGATAGGGTTAAAACTAAGGATAGGGCTAGTATGAGAGTTAGAGTTAGTCTTAGCTCTAGGGTTAGGTTTGGGGTTAGGGTTAGGGATAGGGCTAAATTGGGGTAGTGTTAGTGTTAGGTTTAGGCCTTGCATTAGGGTTAGAGTTAGGATTACATTTAGGGTAAGGTATTGGGTTATAGCTAGGTTGAGGGCTAAGGCAAGGTTTAGTATTAGGGTTAGGGCTAGAGTTGGATTTAGGGTTATGATTAAAGCTAGGTTTAGGGCTAGGATGACGGCTAATGTTTGTGTTGGGGTTAGGGCTAGTATTAGTGCTAGTGCTAATGTCAAGTCTCGGGTTACAATTAGGGATAGATTTAGTGTTAGTTTATGACTTGGTTCAGTGTAGGTGTTAGGTTTATACTAAAGGTCAGTTTTAGAGCTAGGGTTATTATTAGGGTCAGGATCAAGGTGAGGGTTTGGGTTAAGTTAGGGTTTAGGTTTAGGGCTTAAATTATCATTAGGATTTAGGGTTAAGGTAATGAAAAGGTTAGTTTTAGGGATTAGGTGTGGTTTATGTAATGGATAGTGTTAGGGTTAGGCCTAGGGTTAGCATAAGGGTTATCATTAGGGTAATAGATAGGGTTAGACCTAAGATTAAGGGTAAGGTTATGTATAGGATTAACCTTTTGTTTGGGTTAGATTAGGGTTTAGGTGTAGTTTAATGTAATGAATAGGGTTAGGGTTAGGCCTAGGGTTAGAATAATGGGATATCATTAGGGTAATGGATAGGGTTAGATCTAAGATAAGGGGTAGCCTTATGTATAGGATTAGGGCTTTTGTTTGGGTTAGGGTTAGATTTACATTTAGGTTTAAAGCTAGGTTTAGCGACTGGGGATGTGGCTCAAAAGTAGCGTTCTCACCTGGAATGCGCAGGGCGCTGTGTTCGATCCTCAGCACTTATACCAATAAAATAAAGATGTATCAACCCCAAAATAAAAAAAATATATTAAAAAAAACTAGGTTTAGGACCATATTAATTCTAGGTTTTGGGTTAGGTTAAGGCTAGGTTTAAGGCTACGGCTAATGTACAAAGTAGCGATATGATTAGAGCAAACGATAGGGTCAGTGTTATGGCTAGGTCTGGTGTTTATATTACAATGATGTATAGAGCTAGGTTTAATGTTAGGGTCAGAGTCAGAGTCCAAGTTAGTTTTCAGGTTAGGGTTAGGATTAGAATAAAGATAGGATTAGGGCTAGGTTTAGAGTTAGGGTTTGGTTTAGGTTAAGTGTTAGGATTAGGGTTATGATTCAGTTTGGTTTTAGGGCTAGGGGTAGAGTTAGAGCTAGTTTTAGGATTAATGTTAGGATTAGGGCTAGTGTTAGTGTAAGGTTTAGCCTTAGGTTTAGGGTTATTTTTAGAGTTAGATTTTGGTTTAGGTTAATTAAGTGTTAGGGTTAGGTTTATGATTCGGTTTTGTTTTAGGGCTAGGGTTAGAGTTAGAGCTAGTTTTATGAATAATGTTATGATTAGGGCTAGTGTTAGTGTGAGTTTTAGGCTTAGGTTTAGGGTTATTTTTAGAGTTAGGTTTAGATCTAGGCTTTGAGCTAGGGTTAAGGATATTTCTAGGATTAGGGCTAAGTTTAGGGCTAGGTATATGGTGATGGTAAGGGATAGGTTTAGAACTAGATATAAGGCTAGGGAGAGATTTTGAGTTAATCTTAGGTCTAGGGTTAGGGTTGGGTTAGTGATAGAGCTAAATTAGGGCTGGGATTACGATTAAGGGTAGTGTTAGGTGTAGCCCTAAATTTAGGGCAAAGGTTATTGTTAAGGTTAGGATTAGGATTAGGTTTAGGTTAAGGGATGGGATTATAGCTACTTTTAGGACTAGGGTGAGGATTAGATTTAGAGTTATGGTTATGAATAGGTTTATGATTAATATGAGGTTTATGGTTAGAATGTGGTCTAAGGTTTGTGTTAGGATTAGGACTAGGATTAGAGCTAGGGTTAATGTCAGGTCTAGGGTTATATTTAGGGAGACTTTTAGGGTTAGGTTTATAGCTAGGTCTATTGTAAGGGTCAGGTTTCTTGTTAGGGTCAGGTTTAGAGCTATGGGTATTATTAGGGTCAGGATTAGGATTTTTATTAGATTAAGTTTTAGGATTAAGGCTCAAGTTATCATTATGGTTAGCAATAGCTTAATGATAGTTTTAGGTTTAGAGTTCAGGTTAGGTGTAGGGTAATGGATAGGGTTAGGGTTAAGGATAGGATTAGGGTTCGGCCTAGGGTTCTCAGAAGCGTTATGGTAATTATTAGGGTAATGGATAGGGTTAGAGCTAGTGATAGTGTGAGTGTTATGCTTAGGATTAGGTCTAGGCTTAGGCCTAGGTTTAGGGTTTGGGATAAGGTTATGGTTATGGTTAGCTTTAGGGTTAAAGCTATTGTAGGGCTTGGGTTAGGGCTAGGTTTTGCAATAGGTTAGAGATATGGCAAATGTAAGAATTTTGTTATGATTAGGGCTTGTTTTAGGGTTAATGTTAGAGCTAAGCATAGATTTAGTGTTAGGTTTATGGTTAGGGTGATATTTAGAGCTAGGGTTAGTGTTAGTGTCAGGGTCAGTGCTCAGTTTAGGGTTATGGTTAATGTGAAAGCCAGAATTAGGACCAAGGTTAAGATTAGGGGAAAGGTTAGTTTTTGGCTTTAGGCTAAGTGTTATTATTAGGACTAAAGCTACGTTTTTCTTTAGGTCTAGTGCTAGTGTTATGGACAGATTAGTATTAGGTTTAGGTCTAGGGCTAGTATTAGGGTTAGGTTTAGGTATAAGGTTACCAGCAGGGCTAGTGTTAGGGTTTGGTTTAGTGTTAGATCAATGATTAGTGTTAGGGTCAGAATAAGGTTCAGGGTTAGGGTTAGGGTTGGGTTTATGTTTAGAGCTAGAATGAGGACTATGGTTAGGGTTTTGTTTAAGTTAAGGATTAGGATTAGGATTACAATTAGGATTAGCTTTAGGTTTAGTGTTTGGCATAGGGTAAGTGATAGGGTTAGAGCTAAGATTTGGGCAAGATTTAGGGCTAGAGTTAGGGTTAAAGCTAGGTTTAGGGATCAGATTGTGGCTAGTTTTTGTGTTAGGTTTAAGGCTAGGGTTAGAGCAATGACTAATGTAAGAACTATGGTTTTTAGGGTTACTTTTAGGGTGATGGTTAGGGGTTTATCCTCTAGTGTTAGGATTAGGTTTAAGGTTAGGCTGAAATTTAGAGCTGTGTTAGTGTTAGGTTAATAGTCAGGGTCAGGTTTACTTTTAGGGTTAGGGTTAGGACTAGAATTAAGGCAAGGGTTATTGTAAGAGTTTGGTTTAGGTTTAGTGTGGTGTTTAGAGCTAGGGTGAGTGTTAGGATATGAGTCAGAGTTAGGGTTAGTATTAAGGTTAAGATTAGGTCTCGAATTAGGGCTAGAGTTAGGACTAGGTGTAATGTTAAGGTTTGTTTTAAGTTAAGTTTTAGGGTTAGAGCTATTGCTTGGGTTTGTTTTACTGCAAGGGCTAGGGTTAGGGCTAGTTTTATGATTAGCATTAGGGCTAGGGCTAGTGTTAATGTTAGGCTTAGGCTTAGGGTTAGGGTTAGATTTAGAGTTAGGGTTAGATCTAGTGTTAGGACTAGGAATAAAGATTAGACAATTGTTATGGCTAGGTTTAGGGCTAGGTTTAGGGCTAGGGTTAGGATTATGGTAATAGATAGGGTTAGAAGTAGGGATAGGGCTAGTGTGAGAGTCTTAGGGCTAGGGTAAGGGTTAGGGTTAAGGATAGGGTTAAATTAGGGCTAGAATTAAAGGCTAGGTTTAGTGTTCACCTTACTTAACTGTAACAGTAACCGTACGGTTAAGTTTTTAATAAGGAATGGCATTATAGCTAGGTTTAGAGATAGGGTGAAGATTAGAATTAGGGTTAGGGCTATGGTTAGGGTTAGGGTTATAATTAATGCTATGTTTTGGCCTAGGATGAGGGCTATGGTTCATTTTAGTGTTAGGGCTAGGATTAGAGCTAGGGCTAATATCAGATCTAGGGTTATGGTTAAAGATACTTTTAGGGTTAGATTTATGGCTACATGTAATGTAAGGGTTAGGATTAGGGTTAAGGTCAGTTTTAAGGGTATTATTAGGGTCAAGTTCTGGGTTAGAATTTTGGGATAGGTTAAGGTTTAAAGTTAGGGCTCAAATTAGTGTTATGGTTTGTGTTAGTGTAATGATAGGGTGAGGTTTAGGTTTTAGGTTTGGTTTAGAAAAATGCATAGGTTTAGGATTAGGGATAGGGTTAGGTTTACTCCTAGGATTATGGTTAAGGCAATGAATAGGGTTAGAGATAGGGTTAGGGCTAGGGTTATGATTTTGATTAGGGCTAGTTTAAGGATTAGGTTTAGGGTTCAAACTCGGGTTAGGGCTTGGATGTTGGCTAAGTTTGGGGTTAACTTAGTGTTAGGGTTAGGGGTAAGTCTAATGTAAGTACCAGGGATACAATTAGGGTTGAATTTAAGGTAAGGTGGTTAGTGGTAGGTCTAGTGTTAAGTTTAGGGTTAGGGTTAGGGTGATGTTTAGACTAGGATTAATATTATGGTCAGAGTCAGGGTCAGTGTTAGTTCTAGTTTTCAGATTAAAACTAGAATTAGAGCTAAGGTTAGGTTTAGTGTTAGGGTATGATTTAGGTTAAGGGTTAGGGTTAGGGCTATGGCTCGGTTTTGTTTTAGAGCTAGTGTTAAAGTAAGATTTAGAATTAGGATTAGTGTTAGGGTTAGACTTAGGGTTAGGGTTTGATTTAAAGTTAAACTTAGATCTAGGTTAGGGCTAGAACTAATGATAGGGCTAGGGTTAGGGCTAGGATTAGGGTTCTGGTAAGGGATGGGTTTAGAACTAGGGATGGGTCTATGATGAGAGTTAGATTTAGACTTAGGGCTAAAATTCGTGCTAGGGTTAGGAATAGGACCAAATTAGGGCTAAGATTAGGGCTAGGGATAGTTTTGAGTTAGGCCTAAAGTTAGGTTTAGGGATAGGATTAAGGCTAGCTTTAGGGTTAGGATAAGGGCTGGGTTTGCGTTAGGTTTAGGGCTAGGATTAGGGCTATGGCTAATGTCAAGTCTAAGCTTAATGTTGGGGATAGTTTTAGAATTAGAGTTATGGTTAGGTCTAGTTTAAGGGTTAGGTTTAGTGTAAAAATCAGCTTTAGAGTTAAGAGATTTATTAGGGTCATAGTCAGTGTTACAGTTTGTTTGAGGTTAGGGTTTAGGGTTAGGGCTTGAGTTGGCACTAGGGTATTTTTTAGGGTAATGATAGGGTTTGGTTTAGAGTTTACAATAGGTTTAGGGTAATTGATAAGTTTAGGGTTAGTGATAGGGTTAAGGATAGGCCTAGGGTTCGCATTAGGGTATGGGTCATGGTTAGTATAATAGATAGGATTAGAGCTAAGTTTAGGGCTAGGTTTATGGTTAGGAATAGGTCTTGAATTAGGGTTAGGGTTAAAACTAGTGTTAGGCTTAGGTTTATGTTCAGCGAAAGGCTTAGGTTTTGAGGTAGGGTTAGGGCTAGTATGAGGGATAGGTTTAAGGTTACTTCTTGGGATAAGATTGTAGTGCTCATAGTGTTAGGGTTAGGATTAGGGCTAGTGACATCATTAGGGATTGGGTTAGGGTTAAGGTAATGTATACGATTAGATGTAGATTTTGGGCTATGTTTAATAGATTGAGGTTTACGCTTAGAGTTAGGGTTAGGATTTGACCTAGGGTTAGGTCTATGGCTTATGTGAGGTTTAAGTTAGGTCTAGGGCTAGGTTTCCAGTTGGGTTTAGGTTTAGCCTTAAGCCTAGGATTATCAATAAGTTTAGGTTTAGGTTTAGATTAATGGGTAGAATGAGAGCTAGGTTTAGGGCTAGGGTTAAGGTTAGAATTAGGGTAGCATTAGGGTTAGATTGAGGGATAGGTGTAGGTTTATATTTAGAACAATGTTTAGGCTTTGAGCTAGGATTAGGGTTAGAGTTATGTTTAAGGCTTGATTTAGGCCTAAGATTAGCTTTAGGTTTGGTGTTAAGTTTAGGCCTAGGGTTAGGGCTATGGGTAATGTAAGAGCTAGGTTTATGTTGAGGGCTAGTGGTAGGGTTAAAGTTATGGCTACGTCTAGTGTTAGGTTTAGATTTTCAGGTATGTTCAGATTTAGAGATAGGTTTACTCTAAAGGCAGGGTCAGTGTTTGGGTTAGAGTTAGTGTTAGGGTTACAGCCATAATTAGGATAATGCTTAGGTCTAGGTTTAGGGTTAGTGTTTGAGTTAGGTTAAGGATTATTTTTAGGGCTAGTGCTAGGTTTATGTTTATGTCTAGGGATAGATGTAAGGCTAGATTTAGGATTTGGTTTAGGTCTAGGGCTAGTGTTAGTGTTTGGTCTAGGGTTATTATCAGTTTTAGACCTAGAATTAGTGTTAGGGTCAGAATAAGGGTCAGTGTTGCTGTTAGGGTTTGTGATAGGGTTAGAGCTAGAATGAGGGCTAGGGTTAGGACTATTAACAATGTTAGGGTTTTGGTTAGCCTAAGGATTAGAGATAGGTCTTTGGTTACCATTAAGATTAGGGTTTTTCTTAGGTTAAGGGATAGCCTTTAGAGCTGGGTTAATGCTAGATTTAGGGTTAGGTTTATGGTTAGGGTTAAATATAGGTTTAGAACTCAGATTAGGGCTAAATTTTGTGTCAGGGTAGGGCTAGATTTGGGCATTGGCTAATGTAAGAGACAGGGTTACATTTAGGGTTAATTTTAGGGTTAGAGTTAGGGGTGGGTCTAGTGTTAGGTTTAGGTTTAAGATTAGGGTAATATTTAGAGCTAGTATTATTGTTAGGATATGAGTCAGCATTAGGGTTAGTTTTAGGGTTAGGGTTAGGACTCAAATAAGGGCTAGGGTTACTGTTAGTTTTCAGTTTAAGATGAGGGCTGTGTTTAGAGCTAGGGTGACTGTTAGGATATGAGTCAGGGTCAGGGGAAGTTTTAAAGTTAGGGTTAGGACTTGAATTGGGCTAGGGTTACGTCTAGGTGTAGTGTTAAGGTTTGGTTTAAGTTACGGTTTAGGGTTAGGGCTGTTGCTCAGTTTTTTTTTTTTTTTTTTTTTTTGGCCTTTTGCCTGATGTTAGGGTTTGGGCAATGTAATATTGTATTAGCATTAGGGTTACGGCTAGTTTTAGTGTTAGGCTTAGGCTTTGGTTTAGGGTTAGATTTTGAATTAGTGTTAGATCCAAGGTTAGGGCTAGGGATATGGGAATGGCTAGGATTAAGCCTAGGATTAGAATTCCAGTAAGGGATAGGATTAGAACTAGTTTTAGGGCTAGGGAGAGAGTTGGACTTAGTTTTAGGGCTAGGGTTAGGTCTTAGGGTTATGGATAGGGCTAAGATAGGTCTGAGATTAGGGATAAGNAGAGTTAGTTTTGGGCTTAGGGTTAGGTTTAGTGTAAATGATAAGGTTAGAGCTAGGGTTAGGGCTAGGACAAATGTTAGAATTACTGTTAGGGGTAGGGTTTCATTAGAGTTTTGATCAATGCTAGGTTAAGGGCTATGATGAGGCCTAGGGTTTGTGTTTTGGTTAGGGCTAGGATTAGTGTTAGGGCAAATGTCAGTTCTAGGCTATGGTTAGGCATAGTTGTTGTGTTATGTTTATTGTTATGTTTAGTGTAAGGGTTAGATTTAGGGTAAAGTTCAAATTTAGAGCTAGCGGTATTATTAGGGTCAGTTTCATGTTTAGAGTTTTGTTTAGGTTTGGTTTTAGGGTAGGGCTCAAATTAGCATTAGGGTTTGTGTTAGGGTAATGATAGGGTTAGGTTTAGGGTTCAGGTTAGGTTTAGGTTAATGAATAAAGTTAGGGTTAACAATAAGGTTAGGGTTATGCCTAGGGTTAATATTAGGATTACTGTTAAGGTTAGGGTAATGGATATGGTTAGAGCTAGTGATAAGGCTAGGGTTATGGTTAGGATTCTGGATAGGTTTAGGGGTAGTTTTATGGATAGGTTTGGGTTATGGTTATGTTTAAAGCTAGGGTTAAGTCAGGTCTAGTGTTACAGTTTGGGGTAGATTTAGGGTTAGGTTTGTGTCTAAGTCTAGTGTAAGTGTTAGCCTTAGGGTAAGGGTCAGGTTTAGAGCTAGGTGTATTTTTAGGGTCAGGAGCAGGGTTAGGGTTTGTTTTAGGTTATGCTTCAGGGATAGGGCTCAAATGAGCATTAGAGTTAGGGTTAGGGTAATTGATTGGGTAATTTTTGGTTTCAGCTTAGGTTTAGGGCAAAGGAGAGCTTTAGGTTTAGCACAAAGTTTAGGGTTAAGCTTAGGATTAGCTTTAGGATTAGGGTTATCATAAGGATAATATATTGGGTTAGAGCTTTGGTTATGGTACGGTTAGGTTAGGATTAGGGCTAGAGTTATGTTAGTTTTAGGGTTAGGGCTAGTAACCCTAGCTTAGGGTAGGGTTAGGGTTAGATTTGGTTTAAAGGTTAGGTTTTGAGCTAGGGTTAGGTCTAGGAAGAGGGTTAGGTTTAGTGTTATGATCAGGGTTATGTTTAGGGTTAGGGCTAGGGTTTTCATTAGGGTTAGGATCAGGTTTATGGTAATAGTTTGGGTTAGATGTAAGTTTAGCTTTATGGTTAAAATTTGGTTTAGGTTTAAGTTAAGTTTTAGGGCTAGTTTTACTGTTGAATTTAAGGAAAAGTTAGGGTTTCAGTTAGGGTTAAGGCTATGACAAGTTTTATGTTTAGGGTTAGGTCTAGGGTTAGTTTTATGATTTGGGGTAGGTTTCAGTTAGGATTATGGATTGAGTCATCATTAGGGTTACAGTTATATTTAGGGTAATGCCTAGGATTAGTGCTAGTGTTAGGTCTAGGGTTAATGTTAGGATTAGGGCTATGGTTAGACTTATGGTTAGGTATAGTGCTATGGTTATGTTTAGGCTAAGGGTTAGTCTTTGAGCTAGGGTTAGGACTAAGGTGATGGTTAGGATTAGGGTTAGGACTAGAGTTAGGGTTAGGGTGAGGGTTATGCTTATTGTAGGTTTAGGCCTTGATCAGGGTTAGGGTTATTTATGTTATTTGTTAGGTTGAGGCCTAGGGGTAGTGCTATGTGTAATGTAAGATCTAGGGTTCTAATTAGAGCTAGTTTTGGGGTTAGGGTTACGGTTGGTATACTGTTAGGTTTATGTTTTGGGTTAGGGTCAGGTTTAGAACTAGGTTTAATGTTAGTGTCACGGCCAGTGTTCAGGTTAAGTTAGGGTTAGGGTGAAAGTCAGAATAGGACTAGTGTTAGGTCTAGTGATAGGGTTAGTGTTTGGTTTAGTTTAAGGGTTATTGTTAGGGCTAGGACTAAGTTTTTGTTTAGGTAAAGGGCTAGAGTAATAGCTAGATTTAGGCATAGGTTTAGATCTAGGGCTAGTGTTAAGGTTAGGTTTAGGTATAAGTTTACTGGTAGGGCTAGTTTCAGGTTTCAGTTTCAGTTTAGGGTTATGTTTAAACCTTTAATTAGTGTTATGGTAAGAATAAGGGTCATGGTCAGAGTGAGGTTTTGGGTTAGGTTTAGATCTAGAATGAGGGCTAGTGTTAGGACTAGTAATACAGTTATTGTTTGGGGTTGGCTAAGGATTAAGATTAGGACTGGAATTAGCATTATGGATAATGTTTGGCTTATGGTAATGGATATTATTAGAGCTAGGGATAGGGCTAGGATTAGGGTTAGATTTTTGGCTAGATTTAGGGTTAGATTTAGGGTTAAGTCTAGTATTAGGCCTTAGATTAGGGCCATTTTTGTGTTAGAATTAGGGCTAGGGTTTGGTTAAGGCCAATGTAAGAACTAGGGTTATGATTAGGGTTAGTTTTACTGTTAGGGTTTCAGCTAGGTCTAGTGTTAGCATTAGGGTTAGGGTGATATTTTGAGCTAGGGTTTGTGTTTGGATATGAGTCAGGTTCAGGGTTACTTTTAGGCCAAGGACTTGAATTAGAGCTCAGGTTATGGCTAGTTATGGGATATGGTTTGGTTTATGTTAAGGTTTAGGGATAGAGCAATGGCTCAGTTTTGTTTTCGGGCTAGGGCTTTCATTTGGCTAGTTTTAGGATTAGCAATAGTGTTAGAGCTAGGTGTAGAATGAGGTTTACACTTAAAATTAGGGTTAGATTTAGAGTTTTGGTTAGATCTAGGGTTAGAGCTATGGCTAGGGTTAGGGCTAAGTTTAGGGCTATTTTGAGAGTTACAGTAATGAATATTGTTATAAATAGAAATAGGGCTAGGGTGTGAGTTAGAGTAACTCTTAGGGCTAGGGTTAGGGTTAGGGTCAAGTTTAGCATTCAAATAGGGCTAGGATTAGCACTATGATTACTGTTAGGGTTAAGCCTATGGTTAGGGCTAGGGTTATGGTTAGTTTTAGGGGAAGGGATTGGGTTATATAGTTAGGTTCAGTGCTAGGGAGAGGGTTATATTTAGGGATACGGCTAGGGTGAGGGTTCAGGTTAGGATTAAGTCTAGGTTTAGGACTATGATGATGGCTAGGGTTTGTGTTAGGGTTACTGCTAGGATTAGGGCTAGGGATAATGTCAGGTCTAGGGTTATGTTTAGGGATAGTTTTAGGGATAGGTTTAAGTTTAGGTCTAGTGCTAGTGTTATGTTTAGTTTTAGGTATAAGTTTACTGGTAGGGCTAGTGTTAGGGTTTGGTTTAGTGTTAAGGTCAGGCTTTGACCTAGGGTCAGTGTGAGGGATAGGTTTAGTGTAGATTTGAGTTATAGAGATAGGTTATTATTAGGGTCAGATTATGGATTAGGGATAGGTTTGGGTTAAGATTTAAGTTTAGGGCTCAAATTAGCATTAAGGTTAGGGATAGGGTTAGTGTAATGGATAGACTTTGGTTTACAGTTCTGTTTAGGTTTAGAATAATGTATAGGGTTAGTGTTAGGGATAGGGTTAGGGTTTGGCCTAGGATTAGCAATTGGTTTAGGCTTATGTTTAGAGTAATGAATAAGTTTAGTTCTAGTGTTAGGGCTTAGGTTAGGGTTAGGATTAGGGCTAGATTTTGGGTTACTCCTAAGGCTAGTGTTAGGATTAGGTTTAGGGTAAGTGTTAGGGTTTGAGCTAGGGTTAGGGCTAGGTTGAAGGTTAGGTTTAGAATCAGGGCTATGGTTAGTATTAGGATTAGGGTTAGGGTTATGGATATGGTTAGCATTAGGGTTAGAGTTATGTTTAAGGTAATGGATAAAGTTAGAGCTAGGATTTGGCTATGGTTACAGTTAGGATTAGGGATAAGTTTAGGGTTAGGGTTAGAGCTAGGGTTATTTTTAGAGTAAAGGTTAGAGTTTGAGCTAGGGTTAGGGCTAGGGCGAGCATTAGGATTAGGATTTGTGCTATGGTTAGGGTTAAGGTTATGCTTAGGTCTAGGTTTAGGGCTTGTATTATGGCTAGGTTTTGTGTGAGGTTTATGGCTAGTGTTAGGGCTATGGATAATGTAAGAGCTAGGGTTATGGTTATGGCTAGTTTTTTGGGTTAGGGTTATACATATGTCTAGTGTTAGTTTTAAGTTTTTGGTTAAGATGAGGTTTAGAGCTAGGGTTTATGTTAGGGTAAGTGGCAGTGTTCGGGTTAGCATTGGGTTTATGGTTTGGGCCAGAATTAGAACTAGGTTTATGTCTAGGGGTAGGGTTAGTCTTTGCTTTAGGTTAATGGTTAATTTAGGGCTAGGAATAAGTTTTTGTTTAGGACTAGGGCTAGAGTTATGGCTATGTTTAGGATTAAGTTTAGGTCTAGTGCTAGTTTTATGTTTAGTTTTAGGTATAGGTTTACTGGTAGAGCTAGTGATAGGGTTCGGTTTAGTGTTAAGGTATGGCTTTGACCTAGGGTTAGTGTTAGGGTCAAAATAAGGGTAATGTTTAGGCTTAGGCTTCGGGTTACGGTTAAAGATAGAATGAGGGCTAGGGTTAGGACTAGTAATAGAGTTAAGGATTGGGGCAAGCTAAGGATTAGTCTTAGAACTAGGTTAGAATTAGGGTGAGAGTTTGGCAAAGGGTAAGGTATAGGTTTAGAGCTAGGGTTTGGGTTAGTGTTAGGGTTATGGTTAAGGTTAGGGTTAAAACTAGGGTTGAGACTCAGATTAGCACTGGTTTTGTTAGTTCGAGTTAGGGCTGTGGCTAATGTAAGAACTAGCTTTACATTTAGGGATAGTTTTAGGGTTAGGATTAGGGCAAGGTCTAGTGTTTGGGTTAGCTTTAGGGTTAGGGTGATGTTTAGAGGTAGGGTTAGTTTTAGGGTCAGAGTCAGGGTCAGAATTTGTTATAGGGATAGGGTTAGGACTAGGTGTAGCATTAGGATTTGGTTTAGGTTAAGGGTTAAGATTAGGGCTATAGCTCAGTTTTGTTTGTGGGCTATGGCTAGGTTTAGGGCTTGTTTTCAAATTTGAATTAGGGTTAGGACTAGTTTTAGGTAGAGGTTTAGGTTTAGAGTTAGGGTTAGATTTAGCATTAGGGTTAATTCTAGGTTTAGGACCATGGCTAGCATTAGGAATATGTTTAGGGCTAGTGTTAGGATTAGGCAATAGATAAGGTTGGTACTAGAAATAGGTCTAGGGCTAGAGTTAGTGTTAATCTTAGGGCTAGGGTTAGATTTAGGGTTACAGTTAGCAATAAATTAAGGTTAGAATTAGAGCTATGGTTACTGTTAGGATTAGGCCTAGAGTTACGGCTAATTTTAGTGTTAGTGATAGTGTTAGGTTTAGGGTTAGGAAAAAGGATGTGGTTATAACTAGCTTCAGAATTAGGGCGAGGGTTAAATTTAGGGTTTGGGCTGGGATTAGGGTTGGGGTTAGGGTTAAGGCTAGTTTTAGGGCTAGGATGAGGGCTCGGGTTTGTGTTAGGTTTAAGGTAAGAATTAGGTAGAGTGCTAATGTCAGGTCTAGGGTTACGGTTAGGGATACTGTTAGGGTTAGTTTTATGGCTAGGACTAGTTTAAGGTTTATGTTTAGGGAAAGGGTCAGGTTTTGAGCCAGGTGTGTTATTAGAGTCAGTTTCTTGTTCATAGTTTGGGTTAGGTTTTTGTTTAGTTTTAGGGCTCTAATTAACATTAGAGTTAGGGTTAGAGTAATTGATAGGATTAGGTTTAGTGTTCAGGTTACGTTTAAGTAAGGTTAAGGTTAGTGTTAGCATTAGGTTTAGGGTTAGGCCTAAATGGATAGGATTAGATTTAGGTTTAGGACTAGGGTTAGTGTTAGGTTTAGCATAACTGTTAGAGTTTCAGCTTATGATTAGGACTACAGCAAGGGTTAGATTTATCGTTAGGTCTAGGGTTAGGTTTACAGTTAGTGTTAGTGTATGTTTAGGGTTAGGACTAGGGTTAAGTTTATATTTAGGGTTAGATTAGGTTTAGGGTTAGGGCTACTGTTATCATGACATTTATAGTTAGGGTTAGGTTAATGGGTGGTGTTAGAGCTATGTTTAAAGCTATTTTGGGGTTAGGCTTATGTTTAGGGTAATGGATAATTTAGTGCTAGGGTTATGGTTAGGATTAGTGCTAGGGTTCATGTTAGGGTTAGTCTAGGGTTAGTGTTAGGGTTAGGTTTAGGGTAAGTGTTATGGTTTGAGCTATGGTTAGGGTTAGGTTGATGGGTTGGGTTAGTGTCAGGACCAGGTTTAGGCTTAGGCTTACGTTTAGGGCTAGGGTTATCACTAGGGTTCGGGTTATGTTTAGGGTAATGGATAGATTTAGAGCTAGAATTAGGACTAGGATTATGGTTATGATTAAGTCAAGGGTTAAGTTTAGGGTTGGGGCCAGTTTTAGGGTTAGGTTTAGGTTTAGGGTAATGGTCAAGGCTAGGGTTAGGGATTTAATGAGGTGTAGGGCTCAGTTTAGGGCTAGGTTTTGGGTTAGGTTAGGGCTAGGATTAGGGCTATGGCTAATGTCAGAACTAGAGTTATGATTAGGGCTACTTTTAGGGTAATGATTGAGCTAGGGTTAGTTTAAGGTCAGAATCAGGCTCAAGGTTAGTTTTAGGGTTAGTTTAGGGCTGGAATTAGGGCTAAGTTTAGGGTTATGTGTAGGGTTAAGTTTTGGTTTAGGTTAAGGGTTAGGGTTAGGGCTATGGCTTGGTTTTGGTTTATGGCTTGAACTAGATTAGGGCTAGATTTAGGATTAGTGTTAGTGTTAGGGCTAGTGTTAGTGTGAGGTTTAGGCTCAGTGTTAGGGTTGGACTTAAATTATGGTTAGTTCTAGGGTTAAGGCTAGGGCTAGTGTTAGGGCTAAGGTTAAGCCAAGTGTAAGGGTTATGTAAAGGAATAGGGTTAGATCTAGTAATAGGGCTAGGGTGAGAGTTAGAGTTAGTCTTAGTGCTAGTGGTAGGGTTAGGGCTAAATTAGGGCTAGGATCAGGTCTAGGATTAGTGTAAGGGTTAAGTCTAGAATTAGAGTTAGGATTAGATTTGGGGGCAGGAATGGGGTTATAGCAAGGCTGAGAACTAGGTCGAGGGACAAAATTAGGGATAGGGCTAGAGTTAGGGTTTAGGTTATGATCAAGGCTAGGTTTAGGGCTAGGATGAGGGCTAGCATTTTTGTTAGGGTTATGGCAAGAATTAGAGCTAGGGCTAATATCAAGTCTAGAGTAATGGTTAGGGAGAGTTTTCGGGTAAGATTTATGGCTAGGTCTAGTGTCAGAGTTAGGTTTAGGGTGAGGTACAAGTTGAGAGCTAGGGGTATTATAATAGTCAGAGTCAGGTTTTGGGTTTGCGTTAGGTTGAGTTTTAGGGTTATCACTCAAATTAGCATTAGGATTGAGTTACACTTAGGATAATGGATAAGGTTAGGTTTAGGCTTCAGGTTAGGTTTAGGGCTCAGATTAGGTTTAGGGTAATGGATAGGGTTATGGTTAGGCCAAGGGTTCGAATTAGGTGTATGGTTATTATTAGGATAATGGATAGGGTTAGAGCTAGGGTTAAGGCTAGGGTTATCTTTAGGATTAGGACTAGAGTTAGGGTTAGGGTTAGGGTAAAGTCAAGGGTTAGGTTTAGGGTATGGGTTAGGGTTTGAGCTAGGATTAGTGCTAAGGATAGGGTTAAGTTTAGGATTAGGTCTAGGGTTAGAATGAGGGTGATAACTAGGTTTAAGGTAATGGACAGGTTTAGATGCCAGGTTAGGTTTAGGGTTAGGTTTATGTTTAGGACTAGGGTTAGTGTTAAGTTTAGCATAATTGTTAGAGTTTGTGCTAGGGTTAGGACTACAGCAAGGGTTAGGATTATGGTTAGGTCTAGGGTTAGGTTTAAAATTAGCAATAGAGTATATTTAGGGTTATGGCTAAGGTTATGATGATGTTAATGGTTAGGGTTATGGTAATTGATGGGGTTAAAGCTAAGGTTAAATCTAGTTTTAAGTTTAGGATTAGGGCTAGGGTTAGAGTTAGGGTTAGGTTTAGGCTTATCATTTTCTTACTGTTAGGTTAAGGGTAAGGGTCAGGGATTGAGTAAGTGTTAGGGCTAGGTTGAGGCTTCAGGTTAGGGCTCAGATTGTGGCTAGTTTTTGTGATAGTGTTAGGGCTAGGATTAGGCCAACAGGTAATGTAAGAACCAGGGTTAGTTTTAGGGTTAGGGTAAAGGGTAGTTCTAGTGTCAGTGTTAGATTTAAGGTTAGGGTGATATTTGGACCTAGAGTTATTTTTAGGATAGGAGTCAGGGTCAGGGTTAGTTTCAGGGTTTGAGATAGGACTTGAATTAGAGCTAGGTTTACTCTTAGGGTTCGGTTTAAGGTTAGCATCATGTTTAGAGCTAGGGTGAGTGTTAGGATACGAGTCAGGGTCAGGGTTAGTTTTAAGGTTAGGGTTAGGACTCGATTAGGGCTAGGATTAGTTCTTGTAGTAGTTTAGGGTTTGGTTTAAGTTAAGGCTTAGGGTTAGGTCAATCGCTCGGTTTTGTTTTAGTCCTAGGGTTAGGGTTAGGGCTAGTTTTACAATTAGTATTAGGGTTAGGGCTACTGTTAGTGTTAGACTTAGACTTAGGGTTCAGGTTACATTTATAGTTAGGTTTAGATCTAGGATTAGGCTAGGATTAAGGAGAGAGCAAGGGTTAGGGCCTGGGTTAGAGTTATGATAAGGGATAGGGTTAAAAGTAGGAATAGGGCTAGCATGGGAGTTAGAGTTAGTGATAGGGCTAAAATTAGAGTTAGGGTTTGTGATAGGGTTAAATTAGGGCTAGGATTGGGGATAGTGTTAGTGTTCAGCTTAGGCCTAGCAATAGGGATAAGGTTAGGTTTATATTTAGGATAAAGAATGGTGTTATAGCTAAGTTTAGACGTAAGGTGAGCGTTAGAGTTAGGGTTAGGGTTCGGGTTGGGGTTAGTGTTATTATTAAGGATATGTTTAGGGCTAGGATGAAGGCTAGTGTTTGTTTTAGATTCAGGGCTAGGATTATTGCTAGTGCTAATGTCAGGTCCAGGGTTATGTTTAAAGATAGTTTTAAGGTTTGGCTTATGGCTATGTCCAGTGTAAGGGTTAGGTTTAGGGTAAGGGTCAGGTTTAGAGCTCGGGCAATTATTAGGATTAGGATTTGGCTTAGGTATGGATTTAAGTTTATGGCTCAAATTAGCATTAGGTTTAGGGTTAGGGTATAGTTAGGGTTTATTTTAAGGTTAAGGTTTGGTTTAGGGTAATTAATTCAGTTAGCCTTAGTGATAGGGCCAGGGTTAGGCTTAGGGTTAGCATTGGGGTAAGAGTTATGGTTAGGGTAATTGATAGGGTTAAAGCTTAGATTAGAACTAGAGTTATGGTTAGAAATATACCTTGAGATAGTGTTAGAGTTAGTGTTAAAACTAAGGTTAGGGTTAGATTTAGGGTTATGTCTAGCATGAAGTTTAGGTTTTGAGCTAGGTTTAGGGCTAGGTTTAGGGTTAGGTCTAGGGATAGGATTATGGTAGCTTTAGGATTAGGGTTAGAGTTAGGGCTAGGGTTATCATTAACGTTAGGGATAGGGTTAGGGTATCAGATAGGTTTAGGTTAGGTTTAGATTTTGGTTTAGAGTTAGAATTAGTGATAGGGTTAGGATTAGAGCTATGGTTATGTTTAGGTTTATGGTTAGGTTTATGTTTTGATCCAGATTTAGCGCTATGCTGAGTGTTAATTTTTGGGTTATATCTAAGGTTAGTTTTCCAGTTAGGGTTAGGGTTAACATAAGGGTTTGGACCAGGATTAACAATAAGTTTAGGTTTAGGGTTAGGGTAATGGGTAGGTTTAGAGCTAGGTTTAGGGCTAGGTTAAGTTTAGGGTTTGGACTAGGGTTATGGTGAGAGTTAGGGATAGGTCTTGGCTTATGTTTAGGATAAAGGATAGGCTTTTTGCTATCTTAGGACTAAGCTGAGGGCTAGGGTTAGGTGTAGGGCTAGTGTTAGGGTTAGGGTTATGCTTTGGTCTAGGTTTAGGCCTAAAATTAGCTTTATGTTTAGTGTTAGGTTTAGGCCTAGGGTTAGGGCTATGGGTAATGTAAGGTTTAGGGGTATGATTAGGGCTAGTTTTAGGGTTAGGGTTATGGCTGGGACTAGAATTAGGTTTAGGTTTTGGTTAGTTTCAGGTTTAGAGGTAGGTTTAGTGATAAAGGCAGGGTCAGTGTTTTGGTTAGAGTTAAAGTTAGGGTTAAAGCCAGAATTAGGACTAGGTTTAGGTCTAGGTGTAGAATAAGTGTTTGGGTTATGTAAAGGTTTTGGTTAGGGCTAGGGCTACGATTTTGTTTAGGTTTAGAGCTAGAGTTAAGGCTAGATTTAGGATTAGGTTTAGGTCTAGAGCTAGTGGTAGGGTTAGGTTTAGGTAAAAGTTTATAAGTTTATAAGTAGGGCTAGTGTTAGTTTTTTGTTTAGGGTTAGGATAAGGTTCAGACCTAGGGCTTATGTTATGTTCAGAATAAGGGTCAGGGTTAGGATTAGATTTTGGGATAGTGTTAGAGCTAGAATGAGATCTAGGGTTCAGGCTATTAATTGGGTTGGAATTTGGTTAGCCTAAGGATTAGGGATAGGTCTAGTGTTACCATTAGGGTTAAGGTTTTGTTCAGGGTAAGGCACAGGGTTAGGGCTATGGTTAGGTTTATGGTTAGGGTTAAAGGTAGGTTTATGGCTCAGATTAAGACTAGTTTTTGTGTGCACTTCATGGCTAGGGTTAGGGAAATGTCTAATATAAGAACTAGGGTTACAATTAGGGTTAAATTTATGGTTAGGTTTAGTGGTACGTCTAGTGTTAAGTTTAGAGTTAGGGTTAGGGTGATGTTTAGACTAGGATTAGTATTATGGTCAGAGTCAGGGTCAGTGTTAGTTCTAGTTTTCAGATTAAAACTAGAATTAGAGCTAAGGTTGGTTTAGGGTTAGGGTTTGGTTTAGGTTAAGCATTAGGGTTAGGGCTATGGCTTGATTTTGTTTTAGGGCTAGTGTTAAAGTAAGATTTAGAATTAGTATTAGTGTTAGGGTTAGACTTAGGGTTAGGGTTTGATTTAAAGTTAAAATTAGATCTAGGTTAGGGCTAGAACTAATGATAGGGATAGGGTTAGGGCAAGGGTTAGGGCTAGGATTAGGGTTCCAGTAAGGGATGGGTTTAGAACTAGGGATGGGTCTATGACGAGAGTTTGAATTAGGTTAAAGTTTAGGATTAAGGCTCAAATTAACATTAAGGCTAGAATTAGATGTAGGTAATGGATAGTGTTAGGTTTAGGGTTAAGGTAAGGTTTAAGGTAATGGATGTGGTTAGTATTTGTGATAGGTTTAGGGTTAGGCCTAGTGTTAGCATTAGGGTTATGGTTATCATTGGGGTAATTTATAGGGTTAGACCTAGTGTTAGGGCTAGGGTAATGGTTAGGATTAGGGCTAGAGTTAGGGTTAGGGTCAGGGTTCCGGTGAGGGTTACACTTAGGATTAGGTTTAGGATACGATTTAGGGTTTGAGCTAGGATTTTGGCTATTGCTAAGGTTAATTTAGGGTTTGGTCTAGGATTATGGTCATGGTTAGTGTTATGATTAGGGCTAGGTTTATCATTAAGGTTAGAGTAATAGTTTTACATGCCAGGTTAAACATAGATTTTGGTTTATGTTAGTGTTAGGTTTAGGTTTATCTTTAGGGTTAGGTTTTGATCTAGCTTAGATTTAGGGTTAAGAATAGGTTCACTGTTAGTTCTAGGGTTAGGTTTATGATTAGGGTTAGGGTAGGTTTAGCTTTAGGTCTACTGTTATCATTAGGTTTAAGTTTAGGGTTAGGGTAATGGGTACGGTTCGAACTAGGGTTAGGGCTAGTGTTAAGGTTAGGATTAGGGCTGAGGTTGGGATCAGGGTTAGGTCTTGGGTTAGAGTTAAGGTTAGGTTAAGTTTAAGGGTTAGGGATTGAGCTTTGTTAGGGCTAGGGCGAGGGTTAGGGTTATAGTCTTGACTAGGGTAGGGTTAGGTTTAGGTTTAGTGCTAGGGTTAGCATTAGTTTTAGGGTTATGGTTAGTGTAATGGATAGAGTTAGAGTTAGGGTTCGGGCTATGGTTACAGTTAGGATTAGGGTTAGAGTTAGGGTGATGTTTAGGTTTGGGCTAGGGTTATGTTTAGGGTAAGGTTTAGTGTATGTTTTAGGGTTTGAGCTAGGGTTAGGTTTAGGTTAGGACTAGGGTTAAGAATATGGTTAGGGTTAGGGTTAATATTATGGTTAGGTCTAGGGTAATAATTAGGCTTAGGGTAATGGACAAGGTTAGATGTTGGGTTAGGGTTAGTGTTAGGACTAGGGTTAAGATTAGATTTAGGGTATGGTTAGGATTTGAGCTAAGGTTAGGACTATGGCAAGGATTAGGTTTAAAGTTAGGTTTGAGTTGGTTTATGCTAAGGATTAGAATAGGTTTTGGGTTATGGCTATGGTTATCGTGAGGTTTATGGTTAGGGTTAGGGTAATGAGTGAGTTGAGACCTAGGGTTAAGGCTAGGGTTAAGTTTAGGATTAGGGATAGGTTTACTGTTAGGCTTAGGCTTAGGATAAGTCTTTTGATTACGTTAAGGGTAAGGGTCAGGGACTGAGTAAGGTTTAGGGCTAGGTTGAGGCTTCGGGTTAGAATTAGGTCTAGGGATAGAGTTAGGGTAAGATTTAGGGCTAGGATGAGCATTAGGCTTAAGGTTATGGTTAGAGTAATGGATAGAGTTAGAGCTAGGGTTTGGGCTATGGTTATGGTTAGGATTAGGGCTAGGATTTGGGCTAGGGTTATGTTTAGTGTAAGGGTGAGGGTTTGAGCTAGAGTTAAGGCTAGGGCTAGGTCGAGGGTTACTTTCAGCAATAGGTCTAGGGATAGGATTATGGTAGGTTTAGGGTTAGAGTTAGTGTGATGCTAGGGTTATCATTAGGTTTAGGATTAGAGTTAGGGAAATGTATACGGCTACATATAGGTTTAGGTTTAGGGTTAGGGTTTGATTTAGTTTTAGAGTTAGGTTTAAGGCTATGTTTATGTTTAGGATTATGGTATGGATTAGGGTTTGAGTTAGTGTTAGGGCTATGGCGAGTGTTAGGTTTATGGTTAGGGTTAGTACCAGGATTAGTTTTTTTGTTAGGGTTAGGGTTCAGCTTACAGCTAGGGTTATCAATAGGGTTAGAATTAGCATTAGGATAATGGTTGGTTTAGAGTTAGGTTTAAGGCTAGGAATAAGGTTAGGATTAGGATTAGGGCTAGGGTTAGTTTTACAGTTAGGAATAAGTCTAAGTTTATATTTAGTGTAAGAGTTAGGCTTCAAGCTAGGTTTAGGACTAAGGCTAGGGTTAGGATTAGGGTTAGGATTATAGTTATGTTTAGGGGTAGGCTTAGGGCTAGATTTAGGCCTAGGATTTGCTCTAGGTTTTGTGTTAGGTTAAGGCAAAAGGAAAAGGGCTATGGATAATGTAAAAGCTAGGGTTATGATTAGCGCTAAATGTAGGGTTAGGGATATGGCTAGGTCTAGTGTTAGGTTTATATTTTCGGTTAGGGTCAGGTTTTGAGGTAGATTTACTGTTAAAGGCAGGGTCAGTGTTTGGGTTAGAGTTAGAATTAGGTTTAGGGCCAGAAATAGGACTAGAATTAGGTCTAGGTGTAGGTTTAGTGTTTGGGTTAGGTTAAGGGATATTGTTAGGACTAGATTTTTGTTTAGGTCTAGGGCTAGAGTTAAGGCTAGATTTAGAATTAGGTTTAGGTCTAGAGTTAGTGTTAAGGTTAGGTCTATATTTAGGGTCAGGTTTAGATCTAGGGTTAGTATTAGGGTCAGAATATTGGACAGGGTTAGCTTTAGGGTTTGGGATAGATTTAGAGCTAGAATGAGGGCTATGGTTAGGACTATTAATGGGGTTAGGGTTGAGGTCAGTGTAAAGGGTAGGTTTAGAGCTAGGTTTAGGGCTAGGGTTAAGGTTAGAATTAGGGCTAGGGTTTGTTTCAGAGTTAGGGAAAAGTCTAAGTTTTTATTTAGGGTAAGTATTATGATTTGAGACAAGGTGTTAGGTTAAGGCATAAGTTTAAGGCTATGGATAATGTAAGAGCTAGGTTTATAATTAGGGCTAGTTGTAGGGTTAGGGTTATAGCTAAGTGTATTGTTAGGTTTAGGTTTTCATTTAGGGTTAGGTTTAGAGATAGGTTAAGGGTTAAAGGAAGGGTCAGTGTTCAGATCAGAGATTAAGGTTAAAGCCAGAATTAGGATTCGGTTTATTTCTAGGATTAGGTTTAGTCTTTGTATTAGGTTAAGGGTTTTTGTTAAGGCTAGGGCTAGTTTTTTTCTTAGGTCTAGAGCTAAAGTTAAGGCTAGATTTAGGATTATGTATTGGTCTAGGGCTTGTGATAGGGTTAGGCTTAGGTGCAAATATTGGTAGGGCTAGTGTTTGGGTTTGGTCTAGGGTTAGGCCCACGTTTAGACCTAGGGTTAGTGTTAAGGTCAGAATAAGGGTCAGGGTTAGGGTTAGGGATAGGATTAGGTTTTGGGGTAGGGTTAGAGCTAGAATGAGGGCTAGAATAAGGACTATTAATCAAGTTAGCGTTTTTGTTTGCCTTAGGATTAGAGATAGGTCTAGGGTTACTATTAGGATTAGCATTTTGCTTAAGGTTAGGTATAGGGCTAGAGCTAGTGTTAGGGGTAGCGTTTGGGGTAGGGTTAAAGATAGGTTTAGGGCTCAGTTAAGACTAGTTTTCCTGTTAGGGTTTGGGCTAAGGTTAGGGCAATGGCTAAAGTAAGAACAAGGGTTAAATTTAGGGTTCAATTTAGTGTTAGTTTTAGGGGTTAGACCTCTAAAGTTAGGGTTAGTTTTAAGGTTATGTTGATATTTAGAGCTAGGATTAGTATTAGAATAGGAGTCAAGGTCAGAGTTAGTTTTAGGGTTAGGCATAGGACTCAAATAAGGGCTAGGGTTACTGTTAAGGTTTGGTTTAAGTTTAGAGTGGTGCTTACAGCCTGGGTGAGTGTTAGGATATGAGTCATGGTCAGGGTTAGTTTAAGGTTATGGTTAGGACTCTCATTAGGGCTAGGGTTAGGTCTAGTTGTAGTGTTAGGATTTTGTTTAAGTTAAGGTTTAGGGTTAGAGATAATGCTCAGTTTTGTTTTAGTCCTAGGGTTAGGGTTAGGGCTACTTTTACAATTAGCATTATGGTTAGGGCTAGTGTTAGTGTTAGGCTTAGGGTTAATGTTAGGGTTATATTTAGAGTTAGGGTTAGATCTAGGGTTAGGGCTAGGACTAAGGATAGGGCAAGGGCTAAGGTTAGGGATAGGGCTAGGATTAGGATTACGGTAAGGAATAGGGTTAGATATAGGTATAGGGTTAGTGTGAAATTTAGAGTTAGTCTTAGTGCCATGGTTAGGGTTAGGAATATAGTTAAATTAGGGGTAGGATTAGGGCTAGGGTTAGTGTTCAGCTTAGCCTATCATTACAGTTAGGGTTAGGGTTAAGTTTAGGAGAAGGGATGGCATTGTAGCTAGGTTTAGTTTTAGGGTGAAGGTTAGGGGTAGGTTTAGTGTTAAGGTTAAGATTAAGGCTAGGTTTAGGGCTAGGATGAGGGCTAGTGTTTGTTTTAGTGTTAGTCCTAGGATTAGGGCTAGGGTTAACATCAGGTCTAGGGTTATAATTAAAGATAGTTTTAGGTTTCAGTTTATGGCTATGTCTATTGTAAGTGTTAGGTTTAGAGTAAGGTCAAGTTTAGAGCTACGGGAATTATTTCAGTTAGGGTCAGGGTTAGGGTTTGGTTAATGTTAGGATTTAGGTTTAGGGCTCAAATTAGCATTAGGGTTATGGTTAGGGTAATGATAGGGTTTGGTTTAGGATTTAGGTTAGGTTAGGATAATTCATAGAGTTTGAGTTAATTATAGGGTTAGGGTTAGGCCTAGGGTTAGCGTTTGGGTAAGAGTTATGTTTAGGGTAATAGATAGGGTTAGAGCTAAGTTTAGAGCTAGGGTTATGGTTAGGAATAGGTCTTGAGTTAGGGTTAGGGTTCGTGTTAGAACTGGGGTTAGGTTTAGGGTTATGTTTAGCATAAGGGTTAGGTATTGAGCTAGAGTTAGGACTAGCGTGAGGGTTAGGTCTAGGGATAGGATTATGGTAGTGTTAGGATTAGGATTAGGGTTAGGTTTATCATTAAGTTTAGGTTTCGAGTAATGAATACAGATATATATATATATATATACATATATATATATATATATATATATAAAATTAGGTTTAAGGTTATATTTCGTTTTATGGTTAGGGTTAAGGCTATGGTTATGTTTAGGTTTATGGTAAGGGTTAGGGTTTGAGCTAGGGTTATGGTTATGACGAGTGTTACATTTAGGGTTATGTCTAGGGGTAGTTTTTGAGTTAGGGTTAGTGTTAGTGTTAGGGTTCGGGTTAGGATTATTAACAGGTTTACTGTTAGGGTTAGGGTAATGAGTAGGTTTAGAGCTAGGTTTAGGGATAGGGTTAAGTATAGGGGGTTAGGGCTAAGATTAGGGTTAGAGTTAGGGATAGGGATAGGTCTATATTTAGGGTAAGGGTTAGGCTTTGAGTTATTGTTATGGTTAAATATAGGGTAAGGGTTAGGGTTTAGCTAGGTTTAGGTCTCAGATTAGGGCAAGTTTTTGTGTTAGGGTTAAGGCTAAGATTAGGGAAATGACTAATGTAAGAACTAGGATTACAATTATGGTTAGTTTTAGGGTTAGGGGTAGGGGTTAGGATTAGGTCTAGGTTTTGAGTTAGTTTTAGGGCAATAATTAGGGATAGGGCTAATATCTGGTCTAGGGTTACAGTTAGGGATAGTTTTAGGGTTAGGTTTAGAGAAAGGGTCAGGTTTAGAGCTAGGGGTATTATTAGAGTCAGGATCAGTTTTGAGGTTTGAAATAGGTTAAGGTTTAGGTTTAGGGCTCAAATTAACATCAAGGTTAGAGTTAGGGTTAGGATAAGGCATAGGGGTTCGGTTTAGGGTAATGGATATGGTTACATTTTGCGATAGGTTTAGGGCTAGGCCGAGATTTACCATTAGTGTTAAGGTTAACATTCAGGGTAATTTATAGAGTTAGAGCTAGGGTTAGGGCTAGGTTTATGATTAGGATTAGGGGTAGAGTTATGGTTAAGGTGAAGGTTAGGGCTAGGGTTAGTGTTAGGATTAGGATAAGAGTAAGGTTTAGGGTTTGAGCTAGGGTTAGTTCTAGGGCTAGGGTTAGGTTTTGGGTTATGGTTATGGTTAGTGTTAGAGTTATGACTAGGGTTTACATAGTTAACTAGTGTTAGGGTAATTGATATGGTTAGATGACAGGTAAGAGTTAGGATTAATTTTAAGTTTAGGGGAGGGTTAGGTTTAGGATAAGGGTTAGGATTTGAGCTAGTGTTAGGGTTAGATTTAGGGTTAGGTTTCCGGTTAGTTCTAGGGTTAGGTTTATGTTTAAAGTTTAGGTTTAGGTCTAGGTTTGTCATTAGGGTTAGGTTTAGGCTTAGGGTAATGAGTAGGGTTTGATCTAGTTTTAAGACTAGGGTTAAGTATAGGATTCAAACTAGGATTAGGGTCAGATTTAGGCCTTGGGTTAGTGTTATGGTTAGGTTAAGGGTAAGTGTTAGGGATCAAGCTTGGGTTAGGGCTAGTGTGAGGGTTAGGTTAAATTCAGAGCTAGGGTACGGTTAAAGTTAGGGCTAGAGCTAGGGTTAGCATTAGGTTTAGGGTTATGTTTAGGGTGATGGATAAAGTTACAGCTAGGGTTAGGGTGACAATTAGGGTTTGGGCTAGCGTTATGTTTAGGGTAAGGTTTAGGGTTTGAGCTTGGGTTAGGGCTAGGGCAAATATTAGGGTTAGGGTTAGGGCTAGGTTTAAGTTTAGGGTTATGCTTAGGGTTAGGTTTAGGGCAAAAATTAGGGCTAGGTTTTGTGAGAAGTTTAGGGCTAGTGTTAGATTTATGGGTAATCTAAGAACTACGGTTTTGGTTATGGCCAGTTTTAGGGTTAGTCTAGTGTTAGGGTTAGTTTTGGGGTTAGGATAAGATATAGAGTTAGGGTTTGTTTTAGGATAAGGGTCAATGTTCAGGTTAGGGTGAGTTTTAGGTTTATGGCCATAATTAGAACTAGGTTTAAGTCTAGGGTGAGTTAGTGTTTGGGTTATTGTTATGTCGAGAGCTAGAGTTATGCTATATTTAGGATTAGATTTAGGTCTAGGGCTAGGGTTAGTGTAGATTTAGGTATAGGTTTACTGGTAGGGCTAGTGTTAGGTTTTGGTTTAGGGGTAGGGTCAGATTTAAACCAAGGATTAGTGTTAGGGTCAGAATAAGGGTCATGGATAGGTTTGGGGTTGGGTTAAATTTAGAGCTAGAATGAGGGCTAAGGTTTGCGGTAGACTAATGATTAGGGTTAGGACTAGGGTAGCAATAAGGTGAAGGTTTGTCTTAGTGTAAAGGACAGGGTTAGAGCTAGGTCTAGGAACAGGGATAGGGTTAGGGTTAGGGCTAAGGTTAGAGTTAGGGTTAGGATTAAGGCTAAATTTAGGGCTAGTATTAGGGCTAGGGTTTGTGTTAGGATCAGGGCTAGCATTAGGGATAGGGCTAATGTCAGGTCTAGGGTTAGACTTAGGGATATATTTAGGGTTATAATTATGGCTAGGTAGAGTGTAACAGTTAGGTTAAGGTTTAGGGTATGGTTTAGAGCTAGGGATATTATTAGGGTCAGATTCAGGTCTATGGTTTGGGTTAGGTTAATGATTAAGTTTAGGGCTCAAATTAGCTTTAAGTTTAGGTTAAGGTTATAGATATTGTTACGTTTAGGCTTCAGGATAGGTTTATGGTAATAGATAGGTTTAGGATGAGGACTAGTTTTAGGATTATCCTAGAGACAGCATTAGGGTATGGTTAGGGTTAGGGTGATAAATAGGGTTACAGTTAGGCTTAGGGCAAGTGTTATGGCTAGGATTAGGACTAGGGTAAGTTTTACGATTAGGGCAACTTTGGGGGTTAGGGTTAGGTTTATGGTAAGTGTTAGGGCTAGTGTTAGGTTTATTATTAGGGTTAAAGGCAATATTAAGTCTCTGATTAGTGCTTGTTTTGGAGCTAAATAGAGCTAGGATTAGGTCTAGGGTCTGTGTTAGGGTTAGGCCTAGTGTTATGCTTAGGTTTAGGTTTAGGGATAGGGTTAGGTTTAGAGGAAGGGATGGGATTATAGCTAGGTTTAGGGCTCGTTAGAAAATTAGAATTATGGTTAGGGCTAGTGTTTTAGTTTTGGTTATTATTAAGACTAAGTTTAGGGCTAGGTTGAGGGCTAGGATTAGTGTACAGTGTAGGGTTATGGTTACTATTAGTCCTAGATTTAGGGTTAGGGTTAGGCTTAGTGATAGGGTTATGGTTAGGACAGGGTATGGTTTAGGTTTTGAGCTATGTTAATTTGCACTAGGGTGAGGGTTAGGTTTAGGATTATGCCTATGTTAAAGTTACAGTTATGGTCTGGATTACTGTTAGTGTTAGGGCGAGGGTTATCATTAGGTTCAGGGTATTGGATAGGGTTAAATGTCAGGTTAGTTTAGGTTTAGGATTAGGGTTATTTTTAAGGTAATGGTTAGGGATTGAGCTATGGTTAGGTTAGGGTTTTGGTTAGGGTTAGTGTAATGGATAGGTTTAGGGACTGCAATATGGTTAGAGTTTGTCCTAGGGTTAGTGTTAAGTGTAGGGTTAGGGCTAGTTTTAGTATTAGTGTTAGGGTTATGGCCAGTGTTAGGGTGAGGTTTAGGCTTAGGGTTAGGGTTAGATTTAGAGTAAGGTTTAGATCTAGGGTAATGGCTAGGGTGAAGTTTAGGTTTCAGCTTTGGGCTAGGCTTAGGGCTAGGTTTGGGGTTATGATAAGTGATGGGTTTAGAACTATTAATAGAGCTAGGGTGAGAGTTAAAGTTAGTCTTAGGGCCAGAGTTAGGGTTACAGTTAATGTTAGGGCTAAATTCGGGCTAGGATTAGGGCTAGGGTTAGTGATAGGTTTAGGCCTAGGTTTACATCCAAGTTCAGTGTTAGGATTAGGGTAGGGTAAGTATGATGTTACAGCTAGGTCTAGGGCTATGGCGAGGGTTAAAATTAGGGTTGCAGGTAGCATTAAGCTTATGGTTAGGATTAAAGCTAATGTTAGGCCTAGTATTAGGACTGCAATTTGTGTTAGGTTTAGGGGTATCATTAGGACTAGGTTTAATATCAGGTCTAGGGTTATGGTTAGGGAAAGTTTTAGGGATAGGTTTATGGCTAGGAAAAATGTAAGGGTTTGGATGAGGGTTAGGGTCAGCAATAGAGGTAGGGGTATTTTCGGGTCAGGTCATGGTTAGGATTTGTTTTAGGTTAAGGTTGAGGGTTGGGGCTCAAATTAGCTTTAGGAATAAGGTTATAGTTAGGGTAATGGATATGGTTAGGTTTAGGGTTCAGGTTATTTTTATGGTAATGTATTGGTTAGGGTTAAGGAAAGTGATAGAGTTAGGCCAGGGTTTAGCATCAGGATTAGGGTTAGGGATAAAGAAATGGATAGGGTTAGAGCTAGGATTAGGGCTAGGATTATGATTAAGGTTAGGGCTAGGTTTAGGATTAGGTTTAAAGATAGTGCAAAAATTAAAGTTAGGGTTAGGTTTAGGGTAAGGTGTAGGGCTAGGTTTAGGGATAGTGTTAGGGTTAAATGTATGGTTGGATCTTGGATTAGGGCTAGGTTTTGGGTTATGTTAGGGCTAGTGTTAGGGATACGAGTAATGTAAGAACTAGGGTTACAATTAGGGCCAGTTTTAGAGTTACCATTAGGGCTAAGGCTAGTTTTAGGATTAGGTTTAGGTTCAGGTTGATGTTTTGAACTAGGGTTAGTGTTAGGTTCAGAGTCAGGATCAGGGTTCATTTTAGGGTTATGGATAGGACTCAAATTAGGGGTAGGCTAAGGGCAAGATGTTGGGTAAGGATTTGGTTTAGGTTAAGGTTTAGGGTTAGTGCTATGGCTCAGTTTTGTTTTAGGGCTAAGCCTAAAGTAAAGAATAGTTTTAAATTTAGTGTTCGTGTTATTGCTAGTGATAGTGTAAGTTTAGGATTAAGGGTATATTTAGATTTATGGTTAATTCTAGGGTTAGGGCTATAGCTAGGTTTAGGGCTAAGGTTAGGGCTAGTGTTTGGGTTATGGTCAGGCATAGGTTCAGAACTAGGAATAGGGCTAGGTTGAAAGATAGAGTTAGTCTTAAGGCTAGGGTTAGGGTTACGTTTAGGGGAAGGGATGTCTGTTTGATTTCCACCTCCATTTATATTTACCCATATAGGTCAAAGTGAAATGAAACCTTAAAATACAAAGTGTTCATGATAATGAATCATTGATCCGAGAAGGCCCAAAACTTGGGAGCATACTAAGGCTACATAAAAGATGAATCCTGTCTAGTAACAAAGAAATTTGAACAAAACTAACTCTCACCCTAACATTACCTCTATCCCTAAGCATAGCCATAACACTAAACATAACCCTGACCCTAAACTGATTAGAGAACCATTGATCTTAGATGTCCCGCACTTGGGAGCCTTGTGGGGCAAGCTAAGTAATGAATCCTACGCAGCCTCAAACAAATCGGACCAAATAATTATGGGAGATATTTCAGTACATGCATATTTTCTTGTTTCCTCCTAATGGGCTCTTGGATATAGTTGTTTTTGCATGCTTAAGCTTAGGCATACTTTCACAAGGAACATAGCAGAGTCTCTACAGAGAACTGATGGAGTGTGTGAAGTTTCAAGCAACATAAACCCTGTTTGATTTTAACCTGCATTAACTTTCCTGTATAGGTCAAAATGAACTGAAATCTTAAAATACAAATTGTTCCTGACAGGAACCCTGTGAACAGAGAAGGCCTAAACCTGTGGAACAGAGTAAATCTAGCTAAAAGATAAATCCTGCCAAGTATCAAAGAATTTTGAATAAAACTAACTCTAACCCTAACACTAGCTCTAACCCTAACCATTCCCCTAACACTAACATTTTTATGGAACCTTTGACCGTAGAAGTTACAAACCTGGGCAGCCTAATAGGCAATCTAAGGGATGAATTCTGTGCAGTAACAAAGAAATCTGACCAAATAATTGATGGAGTATATCAGCACATGCATATTTCCCTGTTATCTCCTAAAGGACTCTTGGATAAAATGGTTGTTACATGCTTCAGCTTAGGAGTACTTTCACAAGAACAAATCAGAGATTGCCCACACATAATTGATGGAGTGTGAAGTCTCAAGTAGCTAGCACCAACGCTGTTTGATTTCCAGCTCCATTTTCTTTTACCTGTATAGGACAAAATGAACTGAAACTTTAAAATACAAACTGTACCTTACAGAGAACAATTGAACCTAGGAGAACCAAACATGTGAAATATAGGAAGGCTGGAGAAAAATGAATCCTGCCCAGTATCAAAGAAATTTGAAAAAAACTAACACTAACCCTAAAACTAGCTCTAACACTAGCCCTAACACTAATCTTAACACAAACGCTAACCTGTTTGAAAAACTGTTGATCCCAGAAGTCCCAAACATGGGTAGCCTAGAGGGATAAGCTATCATATGAATCCTATGCAGTATCAAAGAAATATGACCAAATAATTGGGTGGTATTTCAGTTCATGCATATTTCTCTGTTTTCTGCCTAAGGGCTCTCAGATAAACTTGTTTTTGCCATCTTCATTATAGGGCTACTTACACAAGGAACAAACCAGAGAGTTCCCACAGAGAACTGATTCAGTGTCTGAAGTTTTAAGCAGCTAGCACCAACCTGGTTTGATTTCAACCTCCATTTTCATTTACCTATATGGGTCAATATGAAGTGAAACCTTAAAATACAGAGTGCTCCTGATAGCAAACCATAGAAGCAAGAAGGCCCAAAACTGGGGAGCATATTAAGGCTAGATAAAAGATGACTCCTTCCAAATATCAAGGTAATTTGAATAAAACTAACTCTCACCCTAACACTACATCTAACCTTAGCCCTAACCCTAAACCTAACACTAACCCTAACTGGATTAGAGAACCATTGACCCTAGAAGTTCCACACTTGGAGAGCTTTGTGGGGCAAGCTAAATAATGAATCCCATGCAGTGTCAATCAAATCTGACCAAATAATTTTGGGAGGAATTTCAGTGCATGCATATTTCCCTGCTTTCTCATAAAGGGTCTCAGATAAAGTTGTTTTTCCATGCTTCAGCTTAGGTGTACACTCACAAGGAACAAACCACAGAGTCCACACAAAGAATTGAGTGTGTGTGTGTGTGTGTGTGCAGTTTCAAGCAATTAGCATAAACCCTGTTTGATTTCCAGGTCTATTTCCATTTACTCTTATATGTCAAAATGAAGTAAAATGAACATATGAACTGTCCTGACACCAAACAGTTGGACCAAAAAACCTAAACCTGGGAAACAGAGTGAGGTTAGTTAAAGATGAATCCTGGATTGTATCAAAGAAATTTGAATAAAGTAACTCTAACCCTATCACTACCTCTAAACCTAGCCCTAATCCTAACACTAAACATTAACATAGCCCTATCACTATCTATAAATTTAACACTTATTTTAACTGTAACCATTGCCCAAACCCTAGCTTTAACTCTATCCATTACCATATCCCTAACCATAAACCTAATGGTAACTGTAGCCTTAACCTAACATTTACCCTATACCTTTTCTAACCCTAACCCTGCCCTAGACCTAAACCTAGCTCAAACGCTAACACTTACCCTAAACCTACCCCTAAGCCTAAGCCTAACCTAACCCTAATTCTAACTCTATCCCTAATACTAACCATAAACCTAGCCCCACCCCTAGCTGTAATCCTATCCATTACCCTAAACATAAGCCTAACCTAAATGCTAACAATAGGAATAAACCTAAAAATATAGCTTTCCCTAATGCTATTCAAAACCCTAAACCTAACCTGATCCATTACCCAAAGCCTAATGTTAATTCAAGCCTTAACCCTAGACCTTAACCTAAACCAAACTAAACCTGACTCTGACCCTAATAATACACATAGCTCTGAACCTGACCTTTACACTAAACCTAACCCTTACATTAGATCTAGACATAACCTAACCCTAAAACTTTCCTAAATCATAATACCAGACCTGACATTAGCCCTAGCCCTAATCCTAGACCTATCCATAACACAAACCTTCATCCTAGCCCCTATCCTGACCCTAGACTTTACCCTAAGTATAACCCTCGCCCTAGCCCAAAACCTAGCTATAACCCTATTTTCCACCTAACTTTTACCCTAACCCTTAACCTAACACTAACCCTAACTCTAGCCCTAACTCTAGGCCTAAACCTAACACTAACATTAGTGCTAATTTTAGCCCTAATTTAGCCCTAACCCTAAACCTACTCCTAACCCTAGAGCAAAGAATAATTCTACCTTTTGCCCTAGCCCTATTTCTAGTTCTAACCCTATCCGTTACCATAACCCTAACACTAGCCTTAACTTTAGCCCTAATCCTAGCCCTAGCCCCAAACCTAGATCTAACCAAAACAAAAAATCTAAGCCTAAACCTCACCCTACCACTAGCCCTAACACTATTGCTAAACCTAAAACTAGCCCTAATCTTAGCCCTGGTTCTAAAACAAATCTGAGCAATAGCACTAACCCTAACCCTAGACCTGACATTAGCCCTATTCCTAATTCTTACCCTAACCCTAACACAAACCCTAACCCTACACCTAGCCTTAACCCTAGCCCTAATTCGAGTCCTATCCCTAATCCTAAAGGTAACATTGATCCTGTCTCTGACCCTAACACTAACCCTATCTCTAATCATCACCCTGAACCTAAACCTAACCATAACACTTGACTTAGACTTAACACTAACCCTAAAACTAGCCTTATATTTAACCATAGATCTTACATTAGACATAGTGACCCCCTAGCCCTAACTTAACCGAAAACCTAGCCCTAAACTTAGCCCTCACCCTAGCTTTAACACTAACCCTAACCCTTACTTGGGCCTTACCACTTAACCTAAACCTAACCTTAAACTTAAACCTGTCCTAACCTAAAACCTAACCTGAACCATAGCCCTAATCTTAACTATAACCCTAACATTAACCCTAGCTTGAATCCTATCCATTACCGTAAACATAACCTTAACCAAATTCTAACCCAAGGTTTAAATCTAATCATAGCCCTAACCTAACCATAACCCTAGCCCTAACCCCAGTTCTAATCCTATTTTTTACACTAACCATGACCTAACCTGAACCATAGCCCTAATTTTAAGCATAAACTTAGCCCTAACCCTAGCTTGAATACTATCCATCACCCTAACCATAACCTTAACCAAATTCTAACCCAATACCTAACATTTATCATAGCCATAAGCTAACCATAACCCTAGCCCTAACTGTAGCTCTAATCCTATCCATTTGCCTAACCATGACCCTAACAGAATTCTTTTCCTAGTCCTAACTCTAACTCTATCACTAACCCTAACCCTATCCATCACCCTAAATATAACCTGTATCCTAAACCTAACCATAACCATTATGCCAACCCTAACCCTAACCCTAATGCTAATTTGAGCCCTAACCCTAAATATGAACCCAAACCATACCCTAAACCTGACTCTGACCCTAATAATTCGCTAGCTATAAACCTGACCCCAACCCTCAATCTCAGCATTACAAAAGACCTAGCCATAAACCTAACCTTAAAACTATTCCTAACCATAATCCTAGACCTGTCATTAGCCCTAGCCCTAAATATAACACAAACCCTAGCTCTAATCCTAGCTCAAAGCCTAGCCTTAATTCTAATCCTAATCTTTACCCTAGCCCTAACCCTAATTTTATCCCATGTCCTAACCCTAAACCTAGCTGTAACACCATACTTTACCCTAACCTTATCGCTAGCCCTAACGCTAGCCTTAAACCTAGGCCTAAACCTATTAAATAACCCTAGTGTTAATCTTAGCCCTAATTTAGCCTAACCCTAAACTGAACCCTAGCTCTAGCCCTAAGAATAAGTATCATTCTCACCCTAGCCCTAGTCCGAATTCTAAACCTATCCCTTACCATAAACCAAAACTTAACCCTAACCCTAGCCCCAACCCTAGCCGTATCCTTCACCCTAGCACTAAACATGAATCTAACCCTAACATTAAGCATAAACCACACCCTAACACTAGCCCTACCCAAATGCTAATTGGAAAAATAGCCCTAAACCTACCGTAGCCCTAAAACAAACCAAGCCATAACCATAACCCGAACCTTTAAACTAAACCAAACCCTAAACTTACACCTAGACCTAAACCTAGATTTAATTTGATTCCTAACCCTAACCCTAGAAATAACCCTGTCTCTGACTCAGACCCTAACGCTAACCCTAGGTCTAAAGATCGTCCTAATTCTAACCCTAAAACTAGCTCTAATTGGAAACCTAGTTCTTACGTTAGCCATAGCCCTAATGCTAACATGAATCCTAACCCTATTCCAAGCCTTAACCCTACTTTATACCCTAACCCTAATCCTAACCATAGCCCTAAACCTATCCCTAATACAAACCCTAAACCTACCTCTAAAACTATCCTTTACCCTAGCCAAACCCTCAACCTAATGCTACCCTAGTAATAACCCTAATCCTTAGCCTACCACATCTTGTAACTCTATTACTAGTCCTAACCCTAGTCCTCATTCTAGCTCCAACCCTAACCCAAACCCAAACCTTGACGCTTATTTTGATCCTAACAATAACCCTAGGTCTAAACCTGGCCCAAAACCTAAATGGAACCCTAACAGTACCCCATACTGTAACTCTATTACTAGTCCTAACCCTAGCCCTCATTCTAGCTCCAACCCTAACCCAAACCCAAAACTTGACCCTTATTTTTACCCTAACACTAACCCTAGGTCTAAACCTGGCCCAAACCCTAAATGGAACCCTAACAGTACCCCTACTTGTAAAACTATACCTAAACCAAACCATAACACTAGAACTGGACCAAACCTAATCCTAAACAGAGAAATAAATCTAGCCCTAGCCCTAAACAAAATCCTAGCACTAGCCCTAACAATAACCCTTAAATTAATGCAAAGACTAACTCTATCCATAGACCCAATGCTAGTCCTAATTCTGGCACTAACCCTAAACCTAACTCTCACCCAAACAGAGATCCCTACCATAACCTAAAACCTAGCTCTAGACCTTATCCTAAACCAAAACCTAATCCTAACACTAGACTTATCCATAACCCTAACACTAAAACTAGTCATGAACATAATCCATTACCCATAGCACTAATGCTAGCCATAAACCTCCCACAACACCTAGCCATTTTCCTAGCCCTAAATCTAGCCCTAATCGTAACCCTAACTTTAACCCTAAAATTAACCCTAACCCTAACCCTTGCCCTAGCCATAACCCTAGATCTAATTCTAACACTTACCCTACACCTAACCCTAACATTAACCCTAAGCCTAACCCTATACTAGCCTTAATCCTAACCTTAACCCTAGAACTAAACATAGCTCTAATGCTATCCATTACTATAAAGATAAGCCTAACTTAAATGCTAACCCTAGGCCTAATGCTAACCCTATCCTTAACACTAACCTTTTTCATTACTCTACCCTAACTTGGATTCTAAACCTAACTCTATTATTACCCTAACCCTAACCATAACCCTAACACTAAATCAAGCCTTAACTATAAACCATGACCTAAAGGAAACTCTACCTGGACCCTCACCCTAATAATATACCTAGCTCTAAACCTGACCTTTATCCTAAACCTAACTCTTATACTAGACCTAGCCACAACCTAACCCAAAAACTAACCCTAACCATATACCTAGACCTGACATTAGCCCTAACCTTAATACTAGCCCTAACCATAATACAAACCCTAGCCCTCAAACTATCCTTAATCCTAACCTGAACCATAACCCTAGCCCTACCCCTGATTTTAAACATTGCATTAGCCCTGAATCTAGCTATAATCCCATCGTTTCCCCTCTTTTCCTAACTCTTACCCTAACACTAACCCTAAACCTAGCCCTAACCATAGGCCTAACCCTAACACTAACCCTAGTGCTAATCATAGTCCTAATTTAGCCCTAAACCTACCCATAAATCTAGGCCTAAAATTAATTCTAAAACTCGCCCTGGCCCTTTTTCTAGTCCTAACCCTATCAATTACCATAACCCTAACACAAGTCCTAACCTTAGCCATAATCCTAGCCCTAAACCAATCCCTAGACCTAACAATAACTCTAAATCTAACCCTAACACTAAGCCCAAACCTCACCCTACCACTAGACCTAACATTATTTCTAATCCTAAAACTAGACATAAGTCTAACCTTAGCCCTAAAACAAAACAGAGCCATTGCCCTAACACTACACCTTAACCTAAACTGTAACCCTACACCTAGCCATAACCTCCTAACTCTAATTTGAGTCCTAGGCCTAAAACTAACCCTGACCCTGACTTATATATCCTAATACTAACCCTAGCTATAAATATCACACTAACCCTAAAGATAATGCTAACACTAGACCTAGACCAAACACTAACTCTAAATTCAACCTAAATCATAATGCTAGATTTACATTAGCCATAGTCCTAACCCTAGCCCTAACCTAATCTAAATCTTAGCCCTAATCTGAGCCCTAAGATTAGGTTTAACCTTAACCCTAAACCTAAACCTAATCCTAAACCTAGCCTTAATGCTAACCATAATCCTAGCCCTAACCCTACCTCTTATCCTATCCATTACCTTAAACCTAACCCTAACCCTAATGCTAACCCTAGGATAACCCTAAACCTAAACCTAACCCTAATGCTAAGTTGAGCCCTAACACTAAACCTTAACCTAAACAAACCCTAACACTGACTCTGACCCTAACAATACCCTAGTTCTAAAAGTGACCCTATTCCACAACCTACTCGTTCCACTATACCTAGCCATAAACATAAACCTGAAAATATCCCTAACCATAATAACCCAGGACCTCATATTAGCCCCAGCCCTACTATAGCCCTATACCTAACACAAAACCTAGCCCTCATCCTAGCCTGAAACCTAGCTTTAATCCTAACCCGAACCCTCACCCTAGCCCTATCCCTAATTTTAACTCTCGCCCTAGCCCTGAACCTAGCTATAACCCCATCCCTTCCCCTAAAACTAACACTAAACCTAACACTAACACTAACCCTGACCATATCCCTAACCATAGACCTAACTTTAACACTAAACCTAGAGATAATCTTAGCCCTAATTTAGTGCCAACCCTAAGTGAACTCCTAACCCTAGCCCTAAGACTAACTCTAACTCTCAACCTAGCACTATTTCTATTTCTAACCCTATCCATTACCGTAACCCTAATATTAGCCCTAAACTTAGCCCTAAGCCAGGCATATCCCTAACCCTAGATCTAACCATAACTCTAAATCTAACCCTAACCTTAAGCATAAACTTCACCATACCACTAGCTGAACAGTATTACTAATCCTATAACTAGGTCTAACCTAAGCCCTAGCCCTAAAACAAAACCGAGCCATTGCTCTAACCCTAAACCTTAACCTAAATCAAACCCTTTCCCTTCAACTAGCCATAACATTAGTTCAAATTTCAGTCCTAGGACTAAAACGAACCCTGACCCAGACTCATAACCAATCACCAAACCTAGCTCTAGATATCATCCTAACCCTAAAGCTAATGCTAACACTAGACCGAGCCCAAACCCTTAGCCCTAAAACTAACCTTAATCATAACCCTAGTTCTTACGTTAGTCATAGCCCTAACCCTAGTTCTAACCCTAACACAAAATAGCCCTAATCTAAGCCCTAACACTAGATTTAACTCTAAACCTAACCCTAACCCTAGCCCTAAACATAACCGTAACTCTAGCCCTAACCCTAGCTATAACCCCATCTCTAAACCTAAGCCAAATCCTATTCATAAAGCTAGTCCTAGTCCTAATCCTAATTTTTAGCCTAAACCAAACACTAACCCTATTACTAGTCCTAACCCTAGCCCTCATTCTAGCTCTAACCCTAACCCAAAACCTAACCCTAACTTTCACCCTTATTCTGACCCTAACACTAAATATAGGCCTAAACCTGACCCTTACCCTAAACTGAACTCCGAATCTAGCACTACCAGTAAACTTTTACCTAAACCTAAGCCCTAGACTTGAACCTAATGCTAAAAATAGCAATAAATTTAGCCCTACACATAAACAAAAACTTAGTACTAGCCCAAACAATAACTCTTAACCTAAACCAAACACTAACACTACCCCCAGACCTAAACCTAGTCCTAATTCTGGCTTTCACCCTAACCCTAACTGTAACCTGAACACTGACATTAACAATAAACCTAGCTATAAACCTGACCCTAAAACAAAATATTAACCTAACACTAGACCTAGGCATAACCCTATCTCTAAAACTACCGCAATTAGAACCCTAGATCTTAAAATTACCCATAGCACTAATCTTATGCCTAAACCTAACACAAAACCTAGTCCTAATCAGAGCCCTAAACCTACCCTAAGCCTAATCCTAACTCTAACCATAGACCTCCCCTAACCATAACCCTCAACTTAGTCCTAAACCTAGCTCAAAGCCTAAACCTTAGCCTAAACAAAACCCTTGCCCTATCACTAACAATAACCCTAATCCTAGTCCTAATCCTAACCTTAAACCTATCACTAACCCTAACAATAACCCTACATCTAAGCCTAATTCTAATGATAACCCTAGCCCTAACCCTAACTGAAACCCTAACCCAAATCATAAACCTAACCCTAGACCTAAACCTAAACCTAATCCTGCTATAACCCTCACCCTAAAAGAAACCCTAAACCTTATCCTAAACCCAATAGTAATCCTAGCCCTAAAAGTAAACTTAACCCTAAAGCTAAAATTACATCTAATCCAATCTATTACCATAAATCTAAATCTAACTCTAATGAAAACCCAAGCCCTAACCCTAGCCTAACCCTGACCAATACTATAACCCTAACGCTAGACCTAACACTAAAACTAAACCTCACCCTATAACTAACACCAGCTCAAAACCCTATTTTTATCCAAATCATAATTATAAACCTACTCTAAGCTAGGGTTACTAGCCCTAATTCAATATCTAAACTTAACTCTAGCCTTAATCCTAACCATAAACCTAGCTCTAACCCTATACATTACCCGTAGGATAACCCCATTCCTCATGCTAACCCTAGGCCTAATCCTAACCCTATCGCAAATCCTAAATCTCTCCATTACCCTAAACCTACACTTAACCCTAAACCTAAATCTAACCATTACTTAAACCTAACTTTAACCCTAGATCTAACCATTACTCCAAGTCTTAACTTAAGCCTAAGCCTAAGCCTAACACTAACACTATGCATAACCCTAATAGTAATTTTATACCTAGCCCTAACCCTAAGCCTAAGACTAAAACAAAATTAAGCAATAGCCCTAACCTTAAACCTTAACTTAATCTAAATCCTAACACACAACTAGATCTAACCCTAGCCCTAATAGGACTCATAACCCTAACCTTAAACTAACCTTGACCCTGAATCATATCCAAACACTCACCCTAGATCTAAACACCACCCTAACAGAACCCTAACAGTAACCTTAGCCTTAGTTCGAGTCCTAACCCTAAGCTTAAAACTAACCCTGACCCAAGCCATATCCTAAAAGTCACCCTAGCTCTAAACACTGCCCTCAACTTGAAAAAAACCCTAACAGTAATCCTAGCACTTATTTGAGTCCTAACCCTAATGCTAAAACTAACATTGTCCCTAGCTATAAATAACATATTAACTTTAAACCTAACAATAACACTAGACCTACCCCTAACACTAACTCTAATTGTAACCTTAGTTGTTACATTAGCCATTGCCCTAACCCTAGTGCTAACCCTATTACAAAAACTAGCCCTAATATGAGACCTAAACCTAGACTTAACCCTAACCTTAATCCTAACTCTAGCCCTAACCCTAGCTCTAAGCCTATCCCTTATCATAAGCGAAACCCTAACCCTAGTGGTAACCCTAGACCTATCCCTAATTCTTAGGACAAAGAAAACCGTAACCCTATTAATAGTCCTAAACCTAGCCCTCACTCTAGCTCTAACCCTATCCCAAACCCTTATTCTAACCCTGACACTTATTCTTACGCTAACACTAATTCTAGGTTTAAACCTGACCCTAACCCTAGACAAAACCCTAACACTAACCCTAGACCTAAACCTACTCCTAAATCTAGCCTTAACTCTAGCCCTAGACCTAAATAAAAACCTAGCTGAAGCCCTTACAATAATCCTTAACCTAACACAAACACTAACCATACCCCTAGACCTAAACCTAGTCCTAATTCTGGCTGTAACCCTCAATCTAACTCTAACCTGAACACTGACCATGCCTTTAAAAGTAAACCTACCTCTAATCCTGACCCTACCCGAATATCTAAACCTAACACTAGACCTAGCCATAACCCTAACCCTAAAACTACCCTTAATCATTACCCTAGCTCTTACATTACCCACTTCTCTAACTCTAGGCCTAAACCTAACACAAAACCTAGAGCTAATCCTAGACCTAAAACTAGCCCTAAGCGTAACCCTAACCCTAAAGCTAACTTAACACTCGATTAGTTCTAACCCTAGCTCAAAGCCTAACCCTTTCCCTAAACAAAAACTTACACCTATTCCTAAATATACCCCTAACACTAGCCCTAATCGTAAATTTAGCCCTAGCCCTAAACCTATCTCTAAACCTACCCATTACCCTAAACCTAACCCTAAACCTATTGATAACAGTAGGCCTAACCATAACTCTAAACCTAACAGGAAATCTAACCCTAGACCTAACCCTAAACCTCAAACTCGACATAGACTAAACTCTAGCTCAAACCCTAACCCTTTCCATAAACCTAAACATAACCATAGCCCTAACCCTAAATCTAAACCTCACTCTAACACTAAACATAACCCTATACCTACATCTAGCCATATCCATTACTCTAACCCTAACCCTACCCCTAATGATGATGCTAGCCCTAATCCTAACTCTAACCCTAACTGTCTGTAATCTTATCCCTAGTCCTAATTCTAGATCTAACCCTCGCCCTAGGCCTAACCCTAGCTCAAAACCTAAACCTTATGCTAAACATAACACTAACACTAACCCTAACCCTAACTCAAGACATATTCCTAACCATAACCCTAGTCCTAACCTTAGCTCTAACCCAATCCATTATTTTAATCATTACCCATACCCTAATGCAACTCTAGGCCTAACACTTACCCTATCGCTAATCTTAACCCTATCAATTACTGTAAACCTAACCTGAACCCTAAGCAAAACCCTATCATTACCCTAACCCTGACCCTAATGCTAATTATAGCCTTAAACCTAAACCCTAAATTCAACAAAACTCTAACCCTAACCCTAATAATTCCCCTAGCTCTAAACATGAACTTTACACTAACCTAACCCTTATATTAGACCTAGCCACAAACATAACCCTAAAACTATCCTTAACCGTAACCCTAGACCTGACATTAGCCCTATCCCTAATCCTAGCCCTAAACCTAACAAAAACTCCAGTCCTTATTTTAGCCCTAAACCTAAACTTAATCAATACCATAACCCTAACCATAGCTCTAACCCTAATTCTAAAAAATCACCCTACCTCTCAAACTAGCTATAACACCATCCCTTACCCTAAACTTAATCCTATATCTAACCCTAACATTATACTTAAGCTGAACACTAACCCTAATCCTAATTCTATCCCTGTCACTAACCCTAACCCTAACTTTAACTTGAAGACTAACTCTAATTCTCACACTAGCCCTATTGCTAGTTCTAACCTTATCTCTTACCATAACCCTAAACCTAGCCCTAACCCTAGCCCTGACCTTAGATCTAACCCTAACTCTAAATCTAACCTTAACCCTAAGCCTAAGCCTAACACTAACCCTAACCCTAACCCTAATGCTAATTGTAAAAATAACCCTAACCCTAAGCCTAGAAGTAAACAAAACAGAGCAATAGCCCTAACACTAATCTTAACTTAAACCAAACACTAACACTACACCTAGAAATAACCCTAGCCTTAATTCGAGTCATAAAGGTAACCTTAAAACTAACCCTGCAGTGACTAATATCTTAAACTCACCTAGATCTAAACACCATCCTAACCTTAAACCGAAACCTAACAGTAACCCTAGGCTTTATTTGAGTCCTAACCCTAACCCTGAACCTGACTCATATCCTAACACTAACCCTAGCTCTAATTATCATCCTAACCCTAAACCTAACCCGAACACTAGACCTACCCTAACCCTAACCCTAAAACTAACCCTAATTGTAAGCCTAGTTCTTACATTAATGATTGCCCTAACCCTCCTCCTAACTCTAACACAAAATCTAGCTCAAATCTGAGCTCTAAACCTAGATTTAACCCTAACCTAACCCTAGCCTGAACCCTAGATATAAACCTATCCTTTACCTAAGTGAAACCCTAAACTTAATGGTAACCATAGACCTATCCCTAATCATTAGGCTAACCAAAATCCTAACCATATTAATAGTACTGACACTAGCCCTCATTCCAGCTCTAATCCTATCCCAAACCCTAATGCTAATCCTGACCCTTATTCTGATGCTAACACAAACCCTAGGTCTTAACCTGACTGTAACTCTAGAGCAAACCCTAACACTTGCCCTAGAGATAAGCTTATACCTAAGCCTAACCATAACCCTAGGCCTAAGACTAACTCTAATTCTCACACAAGCCTTATCCTTAGTTCTAACCCAATCCATTACCGTAACCCTAAACATAGACCTAACCTTAGCACTAACTCTTGCCCTATCCTTAGTCCTAGCCATAACCCTAGATCTAAACCTAACTCTAAATCTAACCCTAAACCTAAGACTAAGCCTAACACTAACATTAGCTCTAACTCTAATGCTAATCATAAAACTAGCCCTAACACTAACCCTAGCAGTAAAACTAAACAGAGCAATAGCCCTAATCCTAAACCTTAACTTAGACTAAACCTTAACAGTACACCTAGACCTAACCATAGCCTTAATTTGAGTCTTAAACCTAACCTTGAAACTAACTCTAACCTTGACTCATATTCTAACACTCACGCTAGCTCTAAATACCATCCTAAACTTAAACCAAAACATAACATTAACTTTATCCCTAATTTAAGTCCTAATCCTATACCTGACCTTGACTCATATTCTAAAACTAACCCTAGGTCTAAATACCACCCTAACCTTAAACCTAACACTAACAATAAACCTACACCTAACCAAACTCTAAAACTAACTCTATTCTAACCCTAGATATTATATTAGCCATTGTCCTAATCATAGCTCTAACTCTAATACAAAAATGAGCCCTAATCAGAGCTCTAAACCTAGCTTTAACCCTAATGCTAACAATAACTCTAGCCCTAAACTTGGCACTAACCCTGTTCCTTAACCTAAGTGAAACTCTAACACTAATGGTAACCCTAAACCTATCCCTAATCCTTAGGCTAACTAAAATCCTAACCCCATTAATAGTCCTGACCCTAGCCCTCATTCTAGCTCTAAACCTAACCCTTATTCTGACCCTAACACTAACCCTAGGTCTAAACCTGAACAAAACCGAACACTGGCCCTACTGGTAAACTTATACATAAACCTAACCCTAAAACTAGTTCTACACCTAAACCTTATCCTAAATCTAGCCTAAACTCCAGCCCTAGACTAAAAAATATGTCCTAGCCCTAACAATAATCCTTTCCATAACCCAAACACTAACCCTACCCCTAGACTTAATCCTAGTTCTAATTGTTACTGTAACCCTAAATCTAACTCTAATCCGAACATTGACCTTTACTTTAAGGGAAAACCTACCTCTAAACTGATACTAAGTGAAAATATAAACCTAACACTAGACCTAGATATGACCGTAACCCTAAAATTAGCCCTAATCATAATCCAGCTCTTACATTAACCACAGCCCTAACCCTAGGTCTAAACTTAATACAAAACCTAGACCTAATCCTATGCCTTATCCTAGCCCTAAGTATAACACTAACTATAACACTAGCCCTAACCCAAACTAACCCTCACTTTAGCCCTTACCCTAGCTCAAAGCCTATCTCTTACCATAAACATAAACCTAGAACTATCTGTAAATCTAACCCTAACCCTAGCCCTAATCCTAAGCTTAACACTATCCCTAACCCTAACCCTAAACCTAGCCCTAAGACTAACTCTAACACTCACACTAGCCCTATCAATAGTTCTAGCCCTATCCCTTATCATTACCCTAACCCTAGCCCTAACCCTTACCATATTTTAATTCCTAGCCCTAATCCTAGAAATAAACCTAACTCTAAATCTAACCCTAAACCTAAACCTAAGCCTAACACTAACACTAGCTCTAACCGTAACGATAATCATAAAACTAGCCCTAACACTAACCCTAGCAATAAAACAAAACTGAGAAATAGCCCTAACTCTAAACCTTAACTTAAACCAAACCCTAACAATACACCAAGACCTAAACATAACTTTAATTCGAGTCCTAACTCTAACCTTAAAACTAACTCTGGCCCTAACTCATATCCTAACACTCACCCTAGCTCTAAGCACCCTCCTAAGCTTAAACCGAAAATGAACATTAACCCTATCTCTAATTCGAGTCCTAAGACTATAGCTCACCGTGACACATATCCTAACACTAACCCTAGCTCTAAATATTACCCTAACGTTAAAACTAACACTAACACTAGACCTACCACTAATTCTTATCCTAAAATTGAACCTAACTGTAACCCTAGTTCTTACATTAGCCTAGTTCTTACATCACCCTAGCTTGAGCCCTAACACAAAAACCAGCCCTAATCTAAGCTCTAAACCTAGCTTTAACACTAACCCTAACCATAACTCTAGCCCTAAACCTAGCTCTAAACCTATCCCTTACACTAGGCAAAACCCTAACACTAATGGTAACCCTAGACCTATCCCTAATCATTAAGCTANTCGATCCTCAGCACCACATACAAACAAAGATGTTGTGTCCGCCGATAACTAAAAGAAATAAATATTAAAAAATTCTCTCTCTCTCTCTCCCCATCTCTCTCTCTCTCTCTCTCCTCTCTCTTAAAAAAAATTATTACTAATTCTAAAGTTGCCACCCCCAGTGCAAGCATGGCTTTTATTCCAAATTCTGTGACAGGAAGTTATCGGGGACAGCTGATGTCCCAATTTTTAGCAGCTCATCATGCTGACTAGATGAAGATGGGAAAGACCTGGGCATTTATTTATTTATTTGGTGCCAGGGATTGAACTCAGGGGCACTCTCAGGGGCACTTGACCACTGAGCCGCATCCCCAACACTATTTTGTATTTTATTTAGAGACAGAGTCTCACTGAGTTGCTTAGAGCCTCGCTAAATTGCCGAGGCTGGCCTTTGAACTTGCTATCCTCCCGCCTCAGCCTCTTGAGCCGCTGGGATTACAGGTGTGCGCCATTGTGTCCAGCAGAACTGGATGTTTAACCATTTAAAATGCAATGGCCAAGCCCAATGTGATGGCGCACACCTGTAATTCCAGCTGTTCAGGAGACTGAGGCAGGAGGATCGAAAGTGCAAGGCCAGCTTCAGCAACATGGTGAGACTCTGTCTCAAAATAAAAAATATAAAGGGCTGGGTGTGGCACACACCTGAAATCCTCGTAACTCAGGAGGAAATTAGAAGAGTTTGTGAGACCCTGTCTTCAGATTTAAAAAAATAAAAAGGGCTGGGGATGTGGCTTACTGATTAAGCAGCCTTGAGTTCAATCCCCAGTACCACAAAAAAAAAAAAAAAAAAAAAAACCTAGTCATAGCCCTAACAATAATCCTTACACTAAACCAAACACTAACCCTACCCCAGGACCTAATTCTAGTCATAATTCTGGTGGAAAACTAACTCTAACTCTAATCCAAACACTGACCCTGCCTTTAAGGGTAAACCTATTTCTAAACCTGACACTAACAAAAAATCTAAACCTAACACCAGACCTAGCCATAACCCCAACCCTAAAAATAGCCCTAATCATAATCCTAGTTCTTACATTAGCCACAGCCCTAACCCTAGGCCTAAACCTAACACAAAACCTAGGGCTAATCCTAGGCCTAAATCTAGCCCTATGTGTAAACCTATCCCTAACAATAGCCCTAACCCAAATTTAACCCTCACCTTAGTCCGAACCCTAGCTCAAAGCCTAACCATTATTATAAACATAAACGTAGAACTATCCCTAACTCTAACCCTAAACCTAGTCCTAACCATAGCTCTAAACATTCCCATTACTCTAACCCTAAACATAACCCTAATGGTAACCTTAGCTTTATCCCTAAACATAACCCTTAACCTTAACAAAAAAATAAACCTAAAACTAATCCTAAAACTAACACTCACTATAATCTAACCACAGCTCAAACCCTAAACCTTACCATAAACCTAAACATAACCACAGCCTTAACCCTAACCCTAAACTTAAATATAACCATATTACTAATCCTAAAACTATATCTAACCCTATTCCTTACCCTAACATTAATTCTAACCAAAACAATAACCCTAGCTCTAACCCTAACCCTAACTCTAAAACTACTGTAATCTTATCCCTGGACCTAACCATGAACTTAACCCTTTCTCTAGCCCTAAATGCAGCTCATAACCTAACCCTTACGCTAAACACAATCCTAACCATAATCCTAGTTCTAACCTCACCTTAACCTTAAATAAAGACCTAATCCTAACCATAACCCTATCTCTAATCTTAGCTCTAACTGTATCCATTACCCTAACAATAACCCTTACACTAATGCTAACCCTAGGCCTAAACCTAACTCAAGACCTAATCCTAACCATAACCCTAGCCCTAAATTTAAATCTAACTGTATACATCACTCTAAACTTAAACCTTACCCTAATGTTAACCCTAGGCCTAAACCTAATCCTATCACTAACCCCAACACTATCAATTACCCTAAACGTAACCAGAACAATAAATCTAACCCTATCATTACTGTAACTGTAACCTTATGCTAATTAGAGCTCTAAACCTAAACTCAAATATAACCCAAACTCTAAACATGACTTTTACCCTAATAACTCCCCTAGCTCTAAACCTGACCCTACCCTAAACCTCACTCTTACACTACAGCTAGCCAATAACCTAACCCTAAAACTATCCCTAAACATAAACCTAGACCTGACATTAGCCCCAGACAATATCCTAGCCCTAACGCTATCACAAACCCTAGCCCTTATCCTAGGCCTAAACATAGCCTTAGTCATAACCCTAACCCTAAACCTAGGCCTAACTTAACACTAACTCTAGCCCTAATCTTAGAACTAACTTAGCCCTATTCCTAAGCCTAACCCTAACCCTAGCCCTAAATTAACCCAAAAACTAGCCCTAAACCAAGACCTTACCCGAGCTTTAAACCTAAACTTAACCTTAACCCTAACTCTAGCACTATTAATAACCATTATCCTAGTCATAACCCTAGATCTAACCCTATCCATTACCCCAACCATAACCATAACCCTAATGCTAACCCTAGGCCTAAACTTAACCTTATCCCTAATCCTAACCCTATCCATTACCCTAAATCTAACCTGAAACCTAAACCTAACCCTATCATTTCTCTAATCCTAAACTTAGGCTAATTCGAGCCCTCAATTTAAAACTTAACTTATCCCAAACACTAATCGAAACCCTGACCCTAATAATACCCTTAGCTGTAAACCTGAACCTAACCCTAAACCTAACCCTTACAGTACACATAGCCATTAACCTAACCCATAAGTATCTTTAACTGTAACTTTGAACCTGAAATTGGCCCTAGACCTAATCCTAGCCCTAAACCTAGCCTTAATCCTAAACCAAACCATAACCTGAGCTTTATCCGTAATGCTAATCCTCGCCATAGACCTAAACCTAGCTAAAACCCCATCCCTTATCCTAAACCTAACTATAACCCTAAACCTAACCATAATCCTTAATCTAAGCTTAACATTAAACCTTAACCTAAACCTAGCTCTAACCCTAGGCCTAACACTAACACTAAGCCTAATGCTAATCCTAGCCCTAATTTAGTCCTATTGTACCCTAACCCTAGCCCAAAGACTAAATCTAACTCTTTCCCTATTCCTATCCCTAGTTCTAATCCTAGATCTAAACCTAACTATAGCCTAGCTCTAACCCTAACCTAACCCTAGCCCTAATCCTAGATTTAAACCTAACTATAAATCTAAACCTAACTCTAAATTTAACCATAACCATAATCCTAAATGAAACCCTAACACTAGCCCTAACATTAATGCTAATCCTAAAACTTGCCCTACCCCTAGCCTTAGCCATAAAAGAAAACAAAGCCATATCCCTGAGCCTAAACCATAACCTAAACAAAACCTTAACCATACACATAGACCTAATGCTAACTCTAAAACTAACCCTGACCCTGACACTGACGCTAATATTAATCCTAGCTCTAAGCATAACCCTAACCTTAAATTAATCCTAACTAAAGAGTTAGCCTTCACCCTAACCCTAAAACTAGCCTTAATTGTAACCCTACTTCATACATTAGACATTTTCATAACACTATTCCTAACCCTAATGCAAATCCTACCCTTAATCTGAGCTCTAACCCTAGATTTAACCCTAAACCTAACCCTAACACTAGCCCTAACCCTAACCCTAACCATAGCCCTAAACTAGCTCTAACAATTTCCCTTACCCTAAGCCAAACTCTAACACAAATGCTAACCCTAATCCTAACCCTAATCCTTAGCCTAACTTAAACTCTAACCATTTTAGTAGTCCTAACCCTAGCCCTCATTCTAACACTAACTCTAACCCTGACTCTTATTCTGACCCTAACAGTAACCCTAGGTCTAAACCTGAGCCTAACCCTAAACCAAACCCTAACAGTAGCCCTACTAGTAACCCTATATCTATACTTATCCCTAACACTAGACCTAGACAAAAAGCTAATCCTAAATATAGCTATAAGTCTAGCCATAGACTTAAAAAAAAACCTAGCTGTAGCCCTAACAATAACTCTTAACCTAAACCAAACTCTTATCCTACCCCTAGACATAACACTAGTCCTAATTCTGGCTCTAATTCTAATCCTAACCCTATCCTGAACACTGACCCTTACCCTAACACTAAACCTAGCTCTAAAGCTGACCCTAACCCCAAATGTAGTCCTAACACTAGACCTAACCGTAACCTTAACCCTAAAACTAGCCCTAAGCATAACCCTAGCTCTTACATTACCCATATTCCTAACACTAGCACTCAACCTAACACAAAACTTAGCTCCAATTCTAGGCCTAAACTTAGCCCTAAGCATAACCATAACCCTATCCCTAGTCCTAACACTAACCCTTGCCTTAGACCTAGCCCTAGCTCAAAGCAAAACCCTTACCCTAAACATAAACCTAGCCCTAACCTAAACTGTAACCCTAACCCTAGCTCTAATTCTAACTTTAATCTTAGCCCAAAGTTTAGCTCTAACCCTATCAATTACCCTAATCTTAAGCCTAGCCCTAATTATAACCCTATCCCTAACACTAAACGTAACCCTAAAGATAAATGTACACCAAGACCTAACCCTACACTTAACCATCACCATAGCCCTAACTCTAGCTGAAACATTAAGCCTTACACTAAACCTAATCCTAACACTAGCCCTAACCTATACCCTAACCCGAACCCTAAATCTAACATTATCCATTACCCTAAACCTAACGCTACTCCTAATGAAAACTCAAGCCATAACCATAACCCTAAACCAAACCCTAACCATAAATATAACACTAGACCTAAACTTAAATCTAACCCTCAACTTAGCCCTAACCCTAGCTCAAACACTAACTCTTACCCTAACCTAACCCTAACCCTAGCCCTAAACCTAACACTTACCCTAAACAAACCCTAGACCTATCCATAAAAGTAACCCTAATCCTAGACTTAATCCAAACCATAACCTAGCCCTAACTCTAGCTCTAAATCTATCCATTACACTGAACATAATGCTAAAGCTCATGATAAACCTAACCCTATCAATAAACCTAACCCATACATTACCCTAAAACTTAACTGAAACCTAAAATTAACCCTATCCATTACCCTAACCCTAAGCCTAACCCTAACACCAATTCAAGACCTAACCCAAAACTTTAACCTAAACCAAATGCTAACCCTGACCGGAACCCTAATAATACCCCAGCTCTAAACCTGAATCTTACCACAAATGTAACCCTTATAGTAGACCTACCATAAAGTAACCCTAAAACTATCCCTAACCATAACCCTAGGCCTGACATGAGCCCTAGCCCTAGCCCTAGCCCTAAACCTAACAGAAACCCTAGCCCTAAACTTACTTCTAACCCTCACCCTAGCCCTAAAGCTAGGTAAACCCCACCCATTCCCCTAAAATTAACCCTAACCCAAATGCTAAACCTAAACCTAGCCGTACACCTAGGCTTAAACTTAACACTAAAAATTGCCCTAATCCTAGCCCTAATTTAGCTGTAACCCTAAGCCTAACACTAAGCCTAGTCCTACGTCTAACTCTAAGTCTCGTCCTAGCCGTGTCCCTAGTTCTAATTGTACACCTTATCATAAACCTAGCCCTAGCCCTAACCCTAGCCCTAGATCTAACCCTAACTCTAAATCTAACCCTAACCCTAACCCTAAGCCTAAACCTCACTCTAACTCTAGCCCTAAACCTAACACTAATCCAAAATCCAGCCCTAACACTAGCCCTAGCCATAAAAAAATGAGCCATAGCACTAACCCTAACCCTTAATTTAAACCAAACATTAACACTATACCTAGACCTAACCAAGGTCCTAATTCAAGCCCTAACCCTAACCCTAAAACTATCCCTGACCCTGATTCTGATCCTAGCACTAAACCAAGCTCTAATCATCACCCTAACCCTAAACCTATGCTTTGCATGTTTCAGCATAGGGCTATATTCACAAGGAACACATCAGAGAGTACTCACAGAGAACTGATTGAGTGTGTGAAGTTTCAAGCAGCTAACACCAACTCTCTTTGTTACCCAGCTCCATTTCCAATTACACATATAATTCAAGATAAAGTGAAACCTTAAAATACAAACTGTTTCTGACAGCGAACCTTGAACCGAGAAGGCCCAAACCTGGGGAAGATATTAAGGCTAGGTAAAAGAAGAATCCTGCCTGGTATCAAAGGAATTTGAACAAAACTAACTCTAAACCTATCACTATTTCTTAGCTGTAAACCCAACTCTATCCCTAAGCTTTTTAGAGAACCTTTGATCATAGAAGTCCCAAACTTGGGCTGTCTAGTAGGGCAAGGTAACAGACAAATTCTGCCCAGTATAAAAAAAAAAATCTGACAAAATCATTGGGGGAAGTGTTTCAATATATGCCTATATCCCCTATTTTTTCCTAAAGTTCTCTTGGATAATGTTCTTTTGCATCCCATAGCTTTGGAAAACCTTCCCTAGAAAGAAACAAGAGAGTGTCCACAGAGAACTGATTGAGTTTGTGAAATTTCAAGCAGTTGACACCAACCCGGTTTGATTACCAGATCCATTTCCATTTACCCATATAGGACAACTTGAAGTGAAACTTTAAAATACAAACTGTTCCTGATAGTGAACAATTGAAACTAGAAGGCCCAATTCTAAGAACATAATAAGGCTAGGTAAAAGAGAAATCCTGCCCTGTATCAAAGATATTTGAACAAAATAACTCTAACACTAACACTAGTTCTAACTCTAGTAAAAACCCTAAAACAAAACCTAAACCTATCCTGTTTATAGAGCTTTGATCATACAAGTCCCAAACTTGGGGAACCCAGTGCAGCAAGCTACCAGATGAATCCTATGCAGTATCAAACAAATCTGACCAAATAATTGGGGAAGATAGTTCAGGACATGCATATTTTCCTGATTTCTCATAAAGTGCTCTTGGATAAAGTTGTTTTTGAATGTTTGTGCTGAGGGCTACATTAACAACGAAGAAACCACAGAGTGCCCACAGAGAACAGATTGAGTGTGTAAAGTTTCAAGCAGCTAGCACAAACTCTGTTTGATTTCTAGGTCCATTTTCATGAACCCGTATAGTTTCAAACGAACTGAAATCTTTCTTTCTTTTTTTTTACCCTTTTTTTATTGGTTGTTCAAAACATTACAAAGCTCTTGACATATCATATTTCATACATTTGATTCAAGTTGGTTATGAACTCCCAATTTTACCCCAAATACAGATTGCAGAATCACATCGGTTACACATCCACATTTTTACATAATGCCCTATTAGTAACTGTTGTATTCTGCTACCTTTCCTATCCTCAACTATCCCCCTCCCCTCCCCTCCCATCTTCTCTCTCTACCCCATCTACTGTAATTCATTTCTCTCCTTGTTTATTT